>NC_052533.1:56195729-56346801 GCF_016699485.2 Gallus gallus | reverse complement strand
CCCACTTAGCTGTGCAGTGCCCAGCCTAAAGCCATGTCCCTCACAGCATCTCACCCACACGTATAAATCAAGGGTGCCTGTCCTGCCCACCAGTGCTGGATGCTTATGCTGGATAGCTCAGAGCTGGAAGGAGCTGTAGCGATTGTCTGGCACAAAGAACACTGTGGGCAGCAGGAGGCAATCTGTCCGCACGAAACCCACCAGTTCCATGGGGAGAGTGCAGTTCTCTTTCGGAGACCAGTCATCTCAGAGTTAACATATAAATACTATTGTACAATTTGTCTGCCTTAGTCATGCCCTGACTTTCTGATTTATTTGTTTTTGCAGAATTCATTGGTGGTTGAGATACCACCTTTCCGCAATCAGAGAATTACCAGCCCTGTTCAGGTCAACTTCTATGTCTGCAATGGAAAGAGAAAGAGAAGCCAGTACCAGATTTTCACCTATCTTCCTGCTAATGGTAATAAAATTTGTTCCTTGTTATCTATTAGTAAGAATAAGAGATAATAATGGTTGCTTAGAAAGATACATGGCATTGATAATTCTTTAGTACCCTGAGTAACTTGCAGACACGCCTGACATTAAGAGTGAGAAAGAAACCACAAGGGTTGCCTTTCTCTCTACTGCCTGCACAAGAGGCCTCTGCAAATTATTTTATTTTCTATTGGTGGCAGAGACATGTTGAAACAAGGAATTTTCTGCTTTTTGGAGATAATGAACTCCTGCACAAACTGACGTGTACCCACAAATTGCGAACCTGCTGAGTTCTCTGCTGGGATGCTGACACCCCTCAGTCTGACTTTTGGCCCCAGATGGTATATTGGATTTGAATACTAAATCTGAATTTTCAGCACACCATTGTAGTGTGTTTGACTCAACTGGAGGTGGTGTGGGGATTCCTTGTCAAGTCATCCTTTCCACGGCTGTCTCTCTCAGGGTAGAAGTAGCGCTACACAGTGGTCCCACTCTTGGGCAGCAATGAAAAGTGTAGCGTGTTATGGAGATCAGAGTGCTCTGTGTAAATGCTTCGTGTGTAAGGAAATGTTTAGAAACAAGTATGCCAATTTATTTTTGGAAGATTATATTGGTAACTACAAAGTGACAATAAAATATTCATGCTAGCTGAATTCTAAGTAGGCTTGTAATAGAGCAAATTTAGGTTATTTCTTTTAATTTGGAATGGTTCTTTTTCTGAAAGCACTTTTTTGGGGAAAAGGATGATGGTTTTGTTTTTGTTGTTCTGGAAGTAAGCGGAGGCAGAAAAATGAGTAGGTTTTTGCTTTTTGTAGACTTTACAATGCAAATAGTCTCTCTCAGGGTAATTCCCACAAAACAATCCTTAGTTCATGCCACGTGGCTTGAAGAGACCTGCCAACTTTTTGCAGATGAAATCCCATAAAATGCATATTTGGAATTTTACCTGGTTAGTTTTCATACGCTCCAGACTTTTATTAGGACTTTAAAATAAGACTACAAGAAACCTGACATGGGCAGCTGACTGCTTGTTGCATACGTGCTGAGTAGTTATGCTTCACCGAATCAGCCTACTTATGCAAATTTCATCCCCAGTGGGTATGTCTGTGTATATTTAAAGACTTCTCATTTCTTAAATTGAGAGGAGTTGTTATTCTCTTGCACAACACTTTTCAACAACTAAAATCTGTTGTAATGGCCAAATGGTGTTGCGATGCTACCCAAGTTACCATCATAAGTATTTCAAATACATAGAAGCATCTCAGTTGGAAAAGACCTACAAGATCACCAAGTTCAGCCATCAGCCTGACATGCCCAAGGGACAGGATGCCATTCAGAGAGACCCAGAAAGGCTTGAGCAGTGGGCCTAGGAGAACCTCATGATGTTCAACAAATGCAAGTACAACGTCTGGCACCTGGGTTGAGGCAACCCCCACTACTAGTACAGACTGGGGACAAAAGAAATGAGCACAGCCCTGTTGAAAAGGACTTGTGAGTACTGGGGGATGGCAAGCTGGACATGAGCCAGCCACGTGCCCTCGCAGCCCAGAAGGCCAACCGTGTCCTGGGCTGCATCAAAAGATGCGTGACCAGCAGATCGAGGGAGGTGATTCTACACCTCTACTCTGTGCTGGTGAGGCCTCACCTGGAGTACTGCATCCAGATGTTGGAGTCCTCAGTACAGGAGAGATACGGACCTGTTGGAGTGCGTCCAGAAGAGAGCCCAAAAGTGAGCCAAGGGATAGAACATCTGCCCTGCGAGGACAGGCTAAGAGAACTGGTGCTGTTTTGCCTGGAGAAAAGAAGGCCCCGGGGAGAACTAATAGCAGCCTTTCAATATAAAGGGGGGCAATAAGAAAGAAGAAGACAAACTGTAGCAGAGCCTGTTATGATAGGAGAAGGGGAAATGGTTTCAAACTAAAAGAGGGGAGATTTAGACTGGATATAGCAAATAAGTCTTTTTACAACGAGGGTGGTGAAGCACTGGCACAGGTTGCCCACAGAGGTGGTGAATGACCTGTCCCTGGAGACATCCAAGGTCAGGCTGGACCAGGCTCTGAGCACCCTGATCTAATGGTGGATGTCCCTGTTCACTGTAGAGGAATTGGACTAGATGGCCTTTAAAGGTCCCTTCCAACTCAAACAAGTTTATGATTCTGTGATACTGTGAAAGTTGCTGTTTATTAAGCAGCATCTTTCCTCTCCAGCATTTACATAGGACTTTTTAAAACATCTTATTCTAAACCATGGGAATAGTATTGCCTATTAGAGTTGGTTTATGGTATCAACAATATGTGGTTGAGACATTTGATATTTCATTTGATGGGAAGTGATGGGAATAGCTACCTCGTGACAGGCAACAGAGACCCAGCCTAGGCTTTATTCTGCAGACATCTTTAGTTATGGTAATTGTTGAAAACATGGGGAGTCATATTTAGCTGGCTGTACTGATTTGAATTCCTGTGAAATCTTTTCATTTCAGTGTAGGGAAACATGAAGGAACAAATATAAAGCCAGAGCAGGGGGAATTGGAAGCTAGTATTGAATAGCAGATTTAACTTTCCCTGTTCCTGTTGGGTCACTGACATTCTCTTTACATATATGCATATGTGCACGTAAGTAGTTGAGAAATATCTTATGTTCTTTGCAAACTCTCTCATAACAGTGGTAAGAGTGAATGTAATCATCAGAATAAATATTTATTTGTCTATTTAGCTGTATTATAACTGAAACGTTTTGCCCTGTGTTGATAGTAATTGCTTCCATTGTGCCTTTGAAAGATAGATATGATCAGCTTGACTGCATATTCAGGAATCAGTCGCAGTGACTAAATCACTCTCTTAAGGTGCTGTGTTTTTAGCAACGATTTTTAGGATATTCTGCTTTATTTGATTTCAGTTACTGTATTATTTTAAAGTTTCAAGGCATTGTAAAAGAAACAGAGTTCTTCTCATTAAGGAAAAGATGTTTGAGTCAACCACCACTGCGTAATCTAGGTACAAAAAATGAATAGAGATAAGCAGTATTTTTGTCCAGGTAGCACTCTGTCTCTTGTTATAAATTCCACAAATGTAGATGATGTAGTTTTTTGACAAGCAAATGTCAAAGTGGATCATCAAGTATAAAATGTGATTTTAAACACATAGGTGTTATCCTGTAAGCTTCTCATTCAGTGCTTTAGTCAAAGTGCTAACGTTTAATTGCCAGCCATAATTCTGCAAGTTTTTCTGCATTGGGAATTTTGTCAGAACCGCACGATACACCTTAGATTTATTTTACAGCCCAACTGGACTGTGCCAAAGCAAAATAGTGCGTATGGACGCATGTAGCCCAGATATTGTGCAAACCCCATGGCCACGCTCTTGGGGTGGGTTTGTGCATGTGCAGGCAGTTGCAACCAGTGGGACGAGCACACATGGAGAGCTAGGGACTCACTGTGTGGCTGCCACCCAGACTGCAGAGCAATAGTTTTACTTTCCTGTAGCTCCTGTTTCTCCTCATTCCCTAGGAGAAAACAGCCAGTGGACCCAGGGACATGTGACGTCACTCATCCTACCCCCAGTGGATGGTCCTGGAGTGTCTCCATGGAGTACAGCTCTGTGACACGCAGGCAGCACAAACTGCCCTCTCCAGCAGATTGTTACGGTTTCACTGCCATAAGGCTTCTCCTGTGCTGCGGAGATATGGCAGGACTGCACACAGATGTTTTGTAGAGCAGGAGCTTACTTGGTGAAAACAAGTTCCTGCCTCAGAGAAAAGATACACTCCATAAATGAACATCTTACTGCTCCATTAATGAAAAGTTTCAAAACCAAAACAAAACAAAGTAGAGGCTTCAAAAGTGAGAGACTAGGTCTGGGGAAGGGGCCAGCTGAAGTCTTTGTTGGGGACAGACTGTAAACCTGAGTACTTGCAATCCACTACTAATTGAAATTTTGAATTACCGGTCCAGTTCTGCTGAATTTGAACTATCCTCAATCCTGCATGTGCCTGTATTGTACATAAATGGCTGCAGTATCATTTTTTTAGTAGTGCTTCACTATTATGCATCACAGAGCAATTGCATATCAGTTTTGTCCTGTAGCCTGCAAGCTTTATGTTCTCCAGAGTACTCCCCAGGCATGCCTGGCACAGAAATAAAAGTTGTTTCCTTACCATTCTGACACAGGTGAATCCCCACAGCTCATGTGGTAAGTACTAATATGTCTTGCGCTGCCTCATCCCATTAGAATACAAGGGGCAAGGCTCAGTACCAGGCACTGCAGTCAGAAACCTGTACAAAGCACAATGTACAGATACTTGGATATTCTGCCTTAGAATCCCTCCAGTACTGTAGCTCTGTGCGGTTGTGCTCTGTCGACTCTATTGTGCACAGCAGAACATTTCAGAATGCCATTATTGAACTTCTAGAAAAATGCTGTTTTTTTTCCCTTATGTTTATGACTGTGTATCATTTTTCTTACATGAATTTATCGTGCCATTGGCATATACATGCCTCTCAAACAGGCGGAATATTCTTCTGAAATCAGTAGACTTTAAGTGGTAGCATTTGAAGTATAACCAGAAGATGAAGAAGCACGCAATCTGATGTATGCTGTGGTTCAAAATCTTGTGCTTTCATCTGCTAAGAAAGCTGAAGGAGTTCTCCAGCACAGATGCAAGAGTGCAGAAGATTTTAAATAATTCATTGAATGATAAGAGTTGAATCTCTGTTGTTGGCTTTTTTTTTTTTTTCAGATGTCTTTTAAGTAGGTACATCAAAACAGAGGAAACTTGTTCAAAACCTTATTTTTTGCAGATAGATGCTAATGCTCTCTATGATTCTGTTATCTGACAAATACTATAGAGATATTACAAAGAGGAGTGAACATAGAACAGTTTTCTTTGTATTGTATTCAGACCGACAGTGATGATATTTGACAAAGCAAATACAGGCTAGTTTGTCCAGGAAATACTTAATACATGGAAAAAAGAAAGTTGATGTGTTTTGTTCACTGGAATGAAAAATTAGCTTTTGCAAAGTGTAGATGATAAAGCATTTCCAGTTTCTGTTTCTGTCAGGCTTCTTAATTTTAAAATCATTATTAAAAAAAAAAAAAATCAATCCACTACTTCTAGTATTTATTACAGTGGTGTTGCTTTGCTTGCAGTTCTTTCTTGGATATGTGTCTTGCCACCTGTAGGGCCAGATTTCCAAGAGCGTAGACTTCACTTTTACAACTAGCTTTTCTGAAACTTCTTCACTTCTGTGCCGGCAGCTCCATAAGCTGGGCTGGAATCTTACGTATGAAAGTCTGGCTGCTTAGACTAGGGGCTTGGTAGGAGCAGAGGTTCTCTGGATGCATGCGTGCCGGGCTGTGCCAAGAGTCTGCCTGTGGTGACTGGATGTGCCTTGTTATTGTTTGCCGCCCAGCAGTGGGAAAGTGAAGAAAGTTCTTCGTGTGCTTCTGAAAATGGTGAGCGGTGCCCACTGCACATTTTTGTCAGCATCTTACTAACTTCCTGCCTCGGCTCTAAAATTATCTCCAGTGTGCTATAGATGAGTATATTCAGCAGTTTTCTAGTGATTACGTTTAGCAGATGTGCCTCTGTTTAACCTCACTTCTTCCGCCCACAGCTCACTTTCTAAGTGACAACACCATGTTGGTCACATTAGCAGAAAACAATAAAATGAGGATGCAAAGCATTGCTGCTCTAATGTGACACTGAGCACACTTTTTAGTGATCGTTTGCTGACACCTCTCAGCTCCGACTATTTGCTCAATTATCGTGTCAAAGCTGGCAAAATTATTTACCTAGCCATGTAGGGGGTGGCTGGGGAAGGAAGGGGAAGTGGGGGTGGGTTGTGAAAGGATCACAGACTGCAGGAGATGTGAGAGCCACTGCAAGGAGGAATGCTTCTGCGCTGCAGTTAGGCAATGGGGCAGGAGAAAGCATGAGGAGAGGGGTGGGAAGGAATGGAGCAATGCTGCTGACCAAGGCATGGGGCCCATGGGCCAGGTGAACTCCAGAGCACGGTGGGGAGGAGTGGATGCCCACTACTGAGAACTCTGAGCAGCACAGGCACAGAGCCTTCCTAGCACCTTGTAGCCAGACTGTTTGAAGCATGAAACTGAGGAGGTGAAAGCGAGGAGCGTGAAAGGAGACATGAAAGTGAGGAGGTGTGCATCACATGCAGACCTGGTTTGGATCTGCACCGGACAAGCGAGTGCAGTGGAGCCAGGCCTGGAACCCTGGACCTGCTGCAAGTCTTCTTGTTGAGCCCAGAGAACAGCTGGATCACTGCAAAGCCTGCACAGAGCAGGAAGGGAAAAGGGGGGGGGGGGGTGGCCACGAGGGATTTTTTTTTTTTTTTTTTAAGGTGAAAATATGAATCATGGTTGCTCATTTTTACAGTATGTGCTGTTAAGTTTATTTCATTTTGGCTGCTAGGTGACTGATTGCTACTTTTGACGTTTAACAGAGTAACAAAAAGCAGGCAAGATTTTGTCAGAGTCCTGTTTCCATTTAAGAGGATAGCTACATTCATCATCACCAGGCCCATCAGCCTTGCTACTCCGTTCCAGCAGCAGAGCAAGGCCCATGGTGGCAGCGGAGGAGAGACATTTGTGTTCCCCTCATTCACTCCAGCATTACACTGTCGAATACTTCTCCCACTTGCTCAATCTCTGCTGGAGCTGCCCATGCTTTGTCTGGGTGATTGTCTTTCTTGACTGTCAGGCAGAGCCCAGCCAGGTGCATCTGACCTGCGGATGCAGTCATCTTGATCCTTGATTAGAGATGAATTCTGTCTCTCTGTGGAAGACCAAGAAGGAGCATTACCTGCTGCTTACGAGGGTGGATAGTGATAGGACAAGGGGGGATGGTTTTAAACTGAGACAGGGGAGGTTAACCTAAACCTAAATATTAGGAAGAGGTTTTTCACACAGAGGGTGGTGACACACTGGAACAGTTTGCCCAAGGAGGTTGTGGATGCCCCATCCCTGGAGGCGTTGAAGGTCAGGCTGGATGTGGCTCTGGGCAGCCTGGTCTAATGGTTGGCGACCCTGCACATAGCAGGGGGGTTGAAACTAGGTGATCATTGTGGTCCTTTTCAACCCAGGCCATTCTTTGAGTCTATGATATGATTCTGCTGTGATGCCCCTGATAGGGCAGGGGTGGACATGCACTACGTAGGTGCCCTTGAGTATGTCTGACCAGCAAGCTTTGTCACAGCTGGAACAATCACTCAGAACAGTTAAGTTCCAGCACGTAAGGTTTGTCCTCAGGCAGGACCCCCCCTTTTCAAATATTCCCCATAGTTCTGATTCATGTTTTTGATTACCAAGTCCCTCTGCAGGAGTATTTTAAGGGATCCCTGTCTTACTTCCCAGTGATTTTACATGTACACGTTAGCAAGCATAGGGCTTTAGCATCTTCCAATTAGCTTAAAAGCCAAAAGGTAAAACTGGTGTAAGGGAGAATTAGGTTTAGAATTACATGGGCTGGATTACCAGAGATGGCTATTTTTGTTCTCCTCAAGTGGCTGATCATCATAATTAATGTGGCCCAGTGATTGATCCTAAAGGGGATATGGTACACACTGTTGCTGTAGGTGAAATACATGGGAAGGATGTGTTTTGCCAGCTGTGAGAGGGACTGCATCACTCCCTGAAAACTAAGAGCGTGTCAGAGCCAAGATGGCTGAGGTCAGCCAGGCCCAAACCACTCTCCAAGAGGGCAAGAATGCAGTGCAGGGGGCAAGAGCCAGTCCTCTGACCAGGCAGCGTAGCATGCTGTGAGGGAGAAAAGCTGAGCAGGACAGAAGTCCTTCAAGCCCCTCACTGTGCACGGTGCTATCACTGCCAGCTGGGCCCCCAAGTGCTGCAACAGCTGAGGGGAGGCCTGTAAGCACAGAAACATACAGTATACATACAGTATAATATATAAAGTATACATATATATAGTATACAAAGTGAGTTTTGTGAGCCATTTAACCAGAATTTGGGCAGTGAGGATGCCCTCCGGCCAGCGTGTCCACACGGTGCTTCCCACACAGTTGCTGGGGGTCAAGAGCTGTTGAAATGTCTGGCTGTGCCCCACTGCTGCCTCTGGGGATCTCTGCCCACAGCCCCTGCCCTCCCTGCCTTGTCTCCTTGTCAGGAGAGCAGAAGCAATGCCAGCGCTGGTGGTGTAATGTTGTGCCATGTTGTCAAGCTGAAAAGATTTCGCTCCAGTGAATTTTAACATGCCTGGCAGAAATGACGTATAAGTCTCCTGCCAGTGCAGTTAAGGTGTGTACTGGAAAAGCTCCAGCTTGAGGTGTTCCATGAGGCCAGGTAGTGTGCTGGAGGAAGAGCAGGAGGGCAGCCCATGTAGGCACAGCATGGGAGAGCTGAGACACCTGTCAGCAGGAATACTGCAGGTAGAAGCTGTGGTGTTAGTTTTCACTCATTGATCTGAATCATCTTCACCCTGCATCAGAGAGGAATATTTGCCATGAAGAGTTACAATCTTGAGAAATCTTGAGAAATCTCATCTTGCATCTAAAAGAGAAATCTAATTCAGTCGGGCATCTGGATTAAAGTCCTGGTTTTCAAGCAGCGTCCCAACAGGTCAAGCCATAGTATCTCAACTGCAGCAGTTTCATCCAGGGAAGGAGACCAGAGAGATTCAAGAACGACAGCACTTTGCCTTTAAAAAAGAAGTAGCAACTGAAGTTGTAACTTGTTCCACAGGTCTC
The DNA here is from genome assembly GCF_016699485.2 of Gallus gallus. Taxonomy (NCBI): domain Eukaryota; kingdom Metazoa; phylum Chordata; class Aves; order Galliformes; family Phasianidae; genus Gallus; species Gallus gallus. Next base: position 56,337,605 of record NC_052533.1, on the reverse strand, counting down.
GCATTTTCTTTAGAGAAAGAGAAGATAATTTTACTTGATTTATCCTTTTCATCATTCCAGGGTTTAATAAAAAAGTAGATAAGGAATGGTGCCTTCTAAGAATATTTTCCTTTTCTCTTGACGGAAATCTAATGCATTTCTTGTCTTGTGTGCTAACATATGAATCAATTGCCCTCCACCTGCCTTCCCCCTTCCCACATTGGTTTACAGTGTGTACACCAAGCAACCATATAAAATCTTCTGTTTCATAAATATGCATTGAACAGCCTAATAGTTTAATAGCTGTTGAAAAGCGTTTAGTAATTGAGTTACCAGGAAAGCACTTTCTAATCAGATAATGGCACTGTCCAAGTTTATGGGCAGACTTTGATGCACAAGGCTCCCATCTACCTGGATGCTATTACTGTACGAAACTATACATATGCATTTGTTCACATAAAAATATATACATGTCAAACCAAAGAGGACAGGCAGATCTGTTACAGGTAGTTTTCCCATTGAGTGGCAGAAAATCTTGTCAGCCTGCAGAGCCACGCTGGCTCCCTCCCTACAGCTGGCCAGTGAGTCTGAGAGCAGCGCTGTGTGGCAGGGAACACAACGGGAGCAGCACTCCAGAGCAGCGTCACCCCACACCTCACCCCTCTGTGCTCCCACAGCCCCGTGGTTTTGCTCACCAGCCTGCCTGCTCTCTCCACTGCTGAGCCAGCTTGCCCTGCAGCAGCGAGGCTGGTGCTTGCATGCAGCAGGGCTGGCTGGATGCAGAGCACTGGCGCTGAGCCGCAACACCCTGGCAACCCGCGTGGGTCCAGATGTTTTTTGGTGTAGGGCAAGGTAGCAGCAGGTGGCAGAGCGGGCACTGGCAGGTTGAGCTATGCTGTGTGAGAGCTCAGTGCTTCCCCGTGTGCCACTTGCTCACTGAGGAAGTGCATCTTTCTGTCAAATAATGTAGAAGATTAAATGAACAACACGTACTAAGAAAAGATTTCCTTCTCTTATTTCTCTCACAACATTTCCTTCAGATAATTTTATAAACTTTCTTGTGCTAGGTATAATTATGTATATTTGCGCTTTTTGACGGTAAAGTTTTTAAAAGCTTTAATTTGGCCTCATTGAAAACTCCATTTTGTCTAGGCAAAGTAAGACAGGACACCCAGCTCATGTATTTCAAGCCGGAATAACAGTAGTGTGGCTTGGCCAGTGCCCTTCTGGAGAGGACAGCAGCACAGTAGCACAGAGATAAAATGCCCAGGAGATCACCCATGAGACCTTCTACAGCTCTGTCCCTGCAACCACAGTGGAGTGTATTTGCAAAGACCCTCACAAGGGCTGTCCCAGAAGATCCCTGGGCCTGAATGCCTAGTCCTCCATCACTGAGACTGCCAGCACTGCAGACAGATTGGCAGGCTTTGCTGGCCTACTGCTGCTCCGATGCTACTGAACAATGAGATTGTAGTTTCTGAGGTAGCCAGCCCATTGCCTCTCCCCAGCACCAGACCTCTCCAGAGTCAGAACATGAAGCAAGGTCCTCTCTCCACTCAAGCCAACGTTGCCGCAGCTGCCAGGATTTTATCTTGCACAAATCCAGAGTGTTTAAAGGGCACGTGGAGATGTGCTTGCCCTTTAGTCAGCCAGTAGCAGAGGAGCAGTAGCATTTGGGTGAACTGAAGCAGCGTCTTCTGAGGGAATGTCTGCTTCTTGGTCAAGAGTACTGCCTCCATCTAAACTGACTTCCAGAGGAAGTTTGTAGAGGCAGAGATGGCAGTTCAGATCTCAGCTCAGTAGTGGAGATTTGGACTATATAATTCCTTGATGCTCTTTGGAAGCCTTGTCCCAAATTCTTAGCAATTTTGAGATATTTATTCCAGAATTTGAAGAACTCCATGTGCAGACATTATGAAAAAAGCGGTGTTCTGATTTTTGTATGCTAACCAAAATCCTTACCTTTAGAGATAATCACAGTCTGCAGCGTGAAAAGTGACTATTCTGTTTGATAGGTTCAATCAAACTGAGGGCAAAACAAATGTGCTATAGTGCCATAAATGCCTGCATTGGTAATACTACATGGAACTCGGAGTTTGTTAGCTTAATGTTAATCAGGACAAACATCTGTTTAATTTATATGGCTATATTTTCTCAGTTCACATATTTTAATAGCACCCCCCAAAAAATTTTAAAAACCCATCTGGACTGCCAAAGTGTAAAAGCAAACGGGCTTGTTAGAATTGTCAAAAATATATGTAATTTATATTCAAGCGCTTTCTGACTCCCTTTACCGAATGTCCGTGATTTATTATTTTTCTTCAAGGCTTGATATATTAACATCTTACCTGCTAGAAAAGCCTTTCATTTAAACGTGGGCTTGTAGAACTGGCTGAAATATTTCTCTCACATTCAGACCCAAACAGAGGGCCATTGTCTTCAGCCCAGTGCCCCGGTATGATGTCATAACCCTGGTCTCTCTGAGTAAGAATTGGAGGTAGCTTTGATTTATAGCTGGGTCTGCTGCCAACATGCAGTTCTTAGAACTTCATATTAAATTAGATGACATAATGACACAGGTCCGGAGCCTAAGAAGGCATTACTGAACCATTTAAAACCAATTAGCACAGATTAAGTCGCTTATGAGACTAATTTAGAACTTTGAGCTCTGCCTTATTTTAATATTCAAAATTGAGGAAAATTTAAAATCATCTGTCATCTGACCTTATGCATTATGAAGTAAGAAGCATTTCAAAATTAACCATACCAGCCAAGTTTACACACATTTTTCCTGTTTATAGCAAGGGTCTTATTCTTCAGTAGGGTCTCTGAAATGAATGGCATTCTTTTGAGTATGAGTTTATGTAGAAACCGTGCATTGTCTTTCTGTTTACAGTTTCACAAATTCTGACATCACTGCTGAAATTTATTATTGGGAAATCTCAGGCAAATTCAGTCACAATTCTTCATTCTAGTCAGCTGAGAGTCTGCAAAACTGGGTGTTATCTCTGCACCACAACATAGCTCTAAGACAGAAAGCTTATGGTCATTTGTTATGGCTCTACTGAATTGAAGAAATAGTTGAGTTTCTTCTAAAAGTGCTTGCAGATTCTGAACAGCTGTGGGGCTCTTCAGTTAAGTGCCAGCCCAGGCCTGTTGTGTGACTAGCAGCGGCTCTTTGAGCTGGCAGGCTTTTACCAAGTCAGCTAAGATGATGACTAATTTGAAGTCTTTGAGCTATATGTTAGTCAGGCTACTACTGTTCTCTGTTAAATATTAATTCTGAGAAAATTTATGGTGCTCTGTGTATCACATCACATCTCCCTGTGTGAAGTACCCACTTCTGCAGGTGAGTGACAGTGCAAATGGATGTGCTTTATGGCATTTAGTGTACTGTGCTTCCAAAGGGAAGCTCAGATCTGCAAAGATGTGCAGTCGATCAAACATGAGTCAGTAGAAAAGTGGTAACGCTAATCCAGTAATGGCTGTAATTGTTCCTGCCTGCTTGGAAGGAATCCACCCAATTCCACCTAGAGGAAGATGCTGTGATAGCTCAGGTGGACTTGAAAGGGCTGTATCCACACCACAGCTGCTCCAACTATTCACCCCATCTAAGGTTCTCAGCCTCCACAAAGGGAGCGAGGCAGGGAACAGTGGCCTTTCTGTTGCCTGCAAGTTAAGTAATAGTTATTCATGTGAAATAAAGAAGGTAAAGTCTGCTCAGAAGGGAAAGCGTTAGGATCTTACATTTCTGCTGACATACTCAGCTTTGAAGGTTTGATTGCAGATCATCTGTGTCATTAGTAATGGTTTCTACAGGGGAAAAAAAGCCCTGCAGAGCCTTATTTTGCTAACTGGTACTCCATAAAGATGTTTACACTCTTCTGAAGTGTAGTGAGTGGCTGTTGTCTCAAGTTGGTATGATCCCTACGTTCACTCTTCAGCGTGAAGTGTCTGCACAAACTCCAAAGCAATGAAAAGTCAGATACAAACCCATTTGCCATGTCAGAATTAATACTTTCGTTGTTTTTCAGTGCAGTACTTATCCTAGCAAAAGAAACCTGCTTTGAAAAACACAAAAAAGGTAATGGAGACAGTTTGACTGAGTTCAGACTGCTCTAAGCCTAGGTACAGGCAGTATCTGTTCATTTACAGACACTTGTTTCAAGTTATGTGAAATAACTTGAGTTCAAGGTTATCAGTTCAGAGCAATACAAGAGGACAAGGTAAACAGATGTCAAATGAAACGTATCCTCCTTTATTTCCCCGTTTCTACCAAAGTACTGTCAGAGACCAAGCTATTGTGACATACTGTGGCCGGTGCCTGTAATTAATGACAGTCTCTGTTTTGCCTCTGAATTTACAGAGCTTACTTTCGGTTACTGTCACCACCTTCGAGAGTTTGGGGACTAATAGGTCTGGAATAGCCCCTGTTGCACACTGGCCCATTGCCTAGTGCAGAGTAGGACTTACTGGTTGTGGACTATTGCTTGTGGCAGCTATATTTCGGAGTAGTGAGATAAGAAGACTTACTGTACAGATTTTTGATGTTCACAATCATTAATTTGACTCCATGGCACTGGTTTTATAAAGAAAAATATCAAAAGTGTAGTGACAAAAAGTGTCTGGAGAGCCAGGTAGCAAAGACGTGCTGTGAAGAGCTACAACAAAAACCAGCCTGAGATCAGGAACCATAAAGCCTCCTCCCTCCAGCCCTGTGTGCCACCAGGACTATAATCCTTCCCTGGGTTATAACAAGTCAGACAGCACCGGGGTTTATTGCAGTTGAATTGCCAGTGGTTGAGCTCGGAATTATTTAGCACAGGTGTTTCTATAACAGTGATATATTGGGAAAATTCAGTGTTCAACAACCATCATATTTCCAGCTGTGCTGTGGTTAGTGCAAGTACAGTGAACCTAATATAAAACATATGAGAATATTTGCTAGCTCAGGAACTTGTTAAAGGTATTTTCTTACAATATCTATGCTGCTATATTTATCTAGGTGCATTTCTTTGGTCTTGCATTTTCATAAAGGGTGTGATACTGGTTTCATAAAGCTGCCTCCAAACCTGGATTCTGCTTCTCTGTAACCAAGTGTATTAGTAGTGGTGCTAGCCAGCATACAGCACACAAGCAGATGAAAATAAGATTATGAGGAATCCAATGACAGTCTGTTATCCTTAGCACATTCATCCTGAGTGGCACCTTTGCATTTGTTACATATATAGACATGTTTTTACTAGGGGTGATAGAAATCTTGAAACAAGCGTTGCAAGCATCTATATATAAAAGAACATAAAAGGACAAAAGTTAACAAGAGCCTGGGGGGCTGTAAAACAAGGGTAGTGAACTGCATCCACTAGCAGCAGAAATTGTGAGTGTTAGAAAAGATTTTTTAGGTACACGTGCTCACACATGCATTTTTATGGGTTCAAAAGACTAATACACGAACATGGAAGCAAATGATTGGAGAATATAAGGGTGGCTCTGAAAATAATGCCTCCTATTTTATTAGGTTGGCTCACGATGTCACAGGTGGATGTTGGTGGTACGGCAGCAGAGAGTGAACCTTCCTGTCAGTATTCCATTACATTTTGTTGCCATGTGACAGATGGCAGCATAGGGTCAGTCTGACAGAATGGCATTTGGCCTGGAAGTGCACATGAAGCAAAGGTGTGTCACTGAATTCCTCCATGAGGAAAAAATTGCACCCTTTGATGTTCATCAACGCTTGCAGTATGTTTATAGAGACCAAACAATAGATCTGAACACAGTGACGCAGGGGGTGGTGCATTTCAGCAGTGGTGACAGCAACAGTGGGTCACCTCTGCTGGTGCAGATTTTTATGAGCACAGCATGCAGGATCTTGTTATGACTAGTGAAAACGCACAGCTAATGGTGGTGACCATGTTTAAAAAGGGTTTTGTAGCTGAGAATTTGCTCTGTCAAATATTGTTATTGTGCTTTTTCTACCTGTTGTCGTTTTCATGGAAATAAATAGGAGGCATTACTTTCAGAGTGACCTACAGAGAACGATGTTAGTAAAAAACATGCATATAAAGACACAGAAACACTCATGACAAGCATGTGCTCTGAGCTGAGCTGTACAAACTTGTTCCATTAATAACTTTGTGCCGCAACAGGTTCATTATTCTACTATTCCAACAGACATTCTGTTGTGTCACCATACGTTTCCAACAGCGCATTCAAGCTATGGCTGTTCCGTGGATCTCTTTTGGGAAAGAAGATTAAATGCCCTGAGGCATCCAAAATCAGTTGTTGTATGCCTTATAGTTTCATCTGACTAGAAGAAATGTATCTACGTACTGACTTGGCCCTATTGTTTATAATTTTCCTGACAGAGAAAGAAGTAGGCATCTTTTACCTATGAACTGCATGTGTTATGGGAGAAGCAGGAAATGCACCTCTCTGATTTGAGAGGGATAGCTGATGTGAAAAAGGCACATTGATTTAAGGAAGATCTTTTCTCTGACTTGAGAAAGCAGCTCTGTATTTTTCATGACTGGATTGATACTCACTGCGTCATTTTGTCCATGAGCTGGTACCGTTTCAAGACATGGTTTAACAGCTCAATTAGGACCTCTTTTGAGACAGCACATAGAGCAAGCAGAGATGTAGAACAGGAATCAGTATTTCTTGGTATCCAGAGACTAAGTTAACACCTTTTAGGAGCTGGCATTAGGGACTTGGATCCAACTTAGAATCACAAAAAGTTGGATGTGACTTCTTGAGTATTTTACGCTCATTTGTTGTTTAGCAAGATTGCATACAATCGTGTCAAAACTAAACAAATCAAATTCTACTCTTTCAAAAATATTTTTATAATTGAAATTGTTTTTGTATGTAGTACTTTGTCTTTTATCTTTGCAATTCTGCTTTTGCTAAACTCTGAAGCTCCATTTCTACCCTATTATGCACCAGTTTACCAAATGGGCAGACATTTATCAAGTGGGCCATCAGTAGCTGTAGAAATGCAGTAGTATGTCCAAGTTAAAATTCTTGCTTTGATTACTACAAATACATGGAGCCCTTGGGTCCAAAGCTTCCACTGAAGCACAGCTATTTGCAAATAGATTTTTATAGCACATTAGTGCTGGAGGAGAGTCCAAAGAAAATAGTCCTTTTCAATATTAGAACCAGCTGTGACTTTCTTGCGCTGATGACTCATTCATTTTTTTTTTATAGGGTGGGAGAACTAGGCAAAAGACACACAGAGTCTTATTCAAGACGTTGTTTGTTTTGCAAAGGGTATCCTAGCCACAAGCCAACTTGATCATACCAATATGCAGCTCATGTTTATTTAAAACTTTTTTCTTTTAACAGTTCCAATTATAAAAACAGAACCCACAGATGACTATGAGCCTGCTCAAACCTGTGGACCAATGAACCAAGGCTTAAGCCCTCTCTCTAAACCGTACTACAACCAGCAGATCATGATGCCCCCTGATCCTGGTTCATGTCTCATGGCTGGCTTCGCCTCCTGTCAGCAGAGGAACGCGGTGATGTCACCCTCTCCCAACGCAAGCCCCAAGCTGCATGACCTTTCATCCTCTCCTTACAAGTGCATCCCCAACCCAGGCCACAGTCACCTCGGACTTCAGCAGCCCGCTGGAGGTGTCCCCACCATACAGGAAGTGCCAAGGTCTATAGTTGTGCACCCAAGCTCCCCCGAGCAATCATCTCACATCATGCTGCAGCCGCAGGTGAGTCAACATCTGAGCAGTAGCTGTCCCCTTGGTTATCAACAAACACTCTATCCCAACAGTCCCTCTTCTCCAGTTCCATCTGTTACCCAAGAGCCAACCTATTTGCAGTCCTGCAGTCCAACTCACTCATCCATAATGGGTCAACAGCAGCAGCAACTGCCGAAGGTTCACAGAAATGAGTCTCCAACAACCCAACCACTGTCATTGCCAGAGTTGCATGAGGAAAGTAATCATAATTTGGCCCCTATTCCTGTAACGATCAAGCGAGAACCTGAGGAATTGGACCAGATGTACCTGGATGATGGTAAGTCTTCCACAGTGTAGAGGTTTGCATTCAACCATGTTGCTATATCAGTGAGTTCCCTTAACTTCCTCCTCCTTTTGAATTCGGGTGGAAAAAAAGTATAATTAACTTAAAAGTGGAATTATGCTGAGTTTTGCTCGGTTTGTTTCTATATGGAAAAAGGTTCTCAGTTTCACTTGCAATAATGAAACCATATTATCTAAGCCTTTAATGCTATCAGTTACCATAGAGCTAGCTGCATGACCAACAGCTACACTGCAATAATCTTAACTGTATGGTCTTGGCTTATGCCTACGTGAGTGACTCATGAAACTGCAGTGAAAACATATTTAACATTGTTCTGTCCATAATGAAGTAACATTTCTGATACACAAATCTTATCGCTGGAACTAAGTGATAAACTGCTCTCCTTCAGTTGAGAAAATTTGAATTAAAAATAGTGACACATCTTTCAGCGTAACTTTTCAGTCTGGTGACATCTGATATTGCTTCTTTTTCTTCCATTCTTATTCTTATTGAGGACTTGCTGCTGCTTTTTTCTTTCTTTCTTTCTTTTTTTTTTTTTGGTAAGATTTTCTATGCATATATATTCTACATGCACCACTGAAATATTAAAATGCTGCGATGAACTTGTCAGACTCCAGCTTCCGAAGATTTATTAGCTGAGCATAATAAAAGGGGTAATCTGGAATTTGATTATGTGACCTCACTGAACTGTGATTTAGCACATGCTGCTAAGTATCCCAGTAGTATTCTGAACCCTCACCTTAATGCAGTACGTGAGTTCCCTTCTAATAGCCATATAACTTTATATAACATACCGTGCCATGCTATTTGAAAAAGAAATGCCTTTGAAATGGCTGCATTGAAACCAATTAGTGCCAAGGAACCTCTGAATGCGACTGTCTTTCAGGGAGAATTTAAAGACAGCTCATTGCAAAAAAAAAAAAAAAAAAAAAAAAAAAAAAAAAAAAACAATTTTTATTTTAAACAGCACGGTACTCACTGAATTAGGATTATAAATGAATGTTTCGGAGCTTTAGGAGCAGTCTTTTGGTTTTCAACTCTGGGAGAATCATTTTTTGCAACAGAAGTTGTTACTGATTACACGATAGACAGTTCTGAGGGGTTTCCCTAATGAGGAGTTCAGTTCGCTAAAGTTTTGCACAACACATCAATGAGAGAATGTTATCTTCATAAACTGTACATTTTTCACCACATATCTGCACTGTGAGGAGTAAAATTTTCAACAAGCCAAACAAGAAATGTACACAAACCGAAACAGAAAATCACGCCCAGATTTTGGTTTTGAGAGAAACGAAGTTATTTGTATAAAGCTAGTCTATAGCTGTCTCTCTAGAAAAGCACAAAGAATGGATAGTCTTTCTGCCTTACTTCTCCAAAATCCAGCAAGCACTTCTGTCACAGCATTACCAAACCCACCTTTGTGTCATCTCTGCTGGAGGAACTGGACTGCAGCTCAGACATGGAGAGCAGAGCTTATCAACCATATCTACTTTAGGTTTCTCCTGAAGGATCACAGGAACTTCGCTGCAATGTGATCTGGGACAGAAGTTTTAATCTTTTTTAGCAGTGTTCATTCTCTCTGACAAAGCAGAAATGGCTTAGTCCTTACCCATTTCTGTTCCATTCTCTCTTCTGGATGCACATGCACACCAGTCATCTGACGGATAGACAGAAGTAATTGTAGAAGCCACCATGTACATCTGCACTGATATTTAAAGTTGACTTTGAAGATCTATTCAGCTCACCAAATCCAGATATACTTCCCTTTGGCATCCATCAGGCTATCAAAATCATTCCATGGCTGACCACAAGAACTATAAGCCAAGAAAATAATATGTAGATGTAACAGGGCAACAGTACATAATAGAAGAAAAATAATGTATGTCATTTTAAAAAATTAAGCAATAGCAATTCGCTCTATGGGTAATCAGAAATGGTAACCGGAGGAGCTACCTTTTCTGTGACTAAATTGATGTTTAGGTCTGTCGCAGACTAATGCCGCCTAGTCCACATGAGCTTACTTTTACCTATCTGTGCCATATCTCACTGCCTGAAGTGAAGGCCATCCACTCTTTGCCTTGCCTTTGATGATGTCAGGAAAGGAGTACTACTGTCTTCTTGTTCATCTCTGTATTGGGTCTGAGAAAGGAACTGTGCAGCAGAGGAGCTGGAGGTTGTAACCACATCTTGTGGGATATGTGCTGGCCCAGACACTGACATACCTCAGACACAGCACAGAAGCACAAAGCTGTATGTCAGGCTCAAAGCCAATTTACTTCTATGCATTCATGGAGGCAACCTTAGAAGAACTGTACAGATAATGTTTTCACATTGCAATTAATCTGATTAATTTATAGGCTCTCCATGGAAAGGGTTGCATCAGTCCATCTTAGCCACGTGCTCTTGCTGCTTCCTTTGAGTAACAGCAATTATGTAGCAGTAGAACAGGCTAATAGAAAACTATCTTGACAAGAATTGCAAAATTAACACACTTTTCCATTGGATCAGCTCATAGAACTGCATTCGGTGGGTCCAGCCCATCAGATGTGCAGGAAGCCTTTTGCAGTGAGGCTACACTGGGTGGCAAGCAGCCCACCCATAGTCTAGAGTGTGCAAGACTTCCAGCCACATCTGATGTCATTTTGTCTTCCCCAGCAAGTATCTAATCAGCTCATCCTGTCTCAGCAAAAAATTCCCATATCATGCTCACCCCCTACTTATGAAAGACTGATGTCTCGCCTTCCTGACGCAGTCTCAAAGGACAGTTTGACCACTGTGGGGACTGCCAGGAAGTTTACGTGATTGCAGTGGGTGTCCCAGTAGGTGATGTTCAGTGAGATATGTACCCCACGTGTGCAGTGCCTTTGTGCCTGGGGCCGTCTCATTCAGACCTCTGGTACTAATTGTGGAATAAGGCACTGTCCAGAGGGAGAATGGATTTTACACATGGTTGATTTTTTTTAAAGCATCACCATTGTTTATTGTTAAATTGTATTCATCTTTAAATTAAATAGCATAATTTAAATTACTTTTAATTTTTTAAAATATTTGTACCTGATGTCAATATGAGAGCTAGAGAGATGTCAGATGTACTTCACTGCTTTCCTTCCCTATTACTCTAAATATATCAACTCTTTCCCTCATCCTTAAGGTAGATTAAAAGTAATGCAATGTTGTAGTGACACTAGAAATTAAATTCACAAAGCTTAATTCCACAGATAAACAAGTATTCATAGTGTCTTGTAACTACTTAATACCTCCAGTTTTACCAGAAAGTACTTAGGAAAAGTGTGAGATACAGACATCTAACGTACTTATGGGACTACTGGACAAATGAAATATCTAACTGGATATGCCAGATGATATTTGGTAAAGTTTTGTTGCTTGTTTTCCTAGAAAAAAAAAAGCTGGAGAGGTTTAATTTATGTAACTAATTGGAACAGGTATAAAGAGAAATTTTTTGGTTTCAGTTTATGGGATCAAAGCAATACTCATTCTTTGTGGTCTGGAGTAACTCCAAATATAGACCATCTATACTGGAGTGTAGAGATGGAAAAAAACAGTCAGTGAGTATATATAATATATATCCTGTACATAACACTTCTCTGCTTCTGTAATGGTGGGCAGCTGAACTGATATAAAGGGAGCACCCGAAGAGATTTCCATTTTGGCAAGTAAGCTTTGGTCTTGGCAATCTTGTTTTAAATCAAAATCTACAGTAGCCACCTGGGTTACTCATTAAATGTGCTGTCCATTTCAATATGTGCATATATGATTCAAAATGTATAACATATTTCAAACTCACCCCATAAAGTGATACCTGATATATTATGACTACGCTCTTGATATTGAAAACTATCTGGCTTGTATACCAGCACTCATTTCAAATAATTATGAGTTCAACCTCCAAACAAAGATTATGGCTGACTCCTGCTGCTGCTTTCACAGCAAGATTTGATGTGCTGTTTAAAAGCATGGTCTGATGAAGCAGCTGAAATGCGACATTTATGCCTCATGCTGTTCCTCTTCTCATTCTTTGCAATAGAAGAGATGGTGTCTCCTGTCCTCCTTGCCAGGAGTTCTTGCAGCAGCCTGCAGCACACTGCAGCATCCTGGCAGACCACTCCAGTGCTAACACTGTCTCCATGTGCCTATGCTATCCTTGCTCTAGGCAGCAAAGATCACAATTTTCCCCTTTCAGATCAAACGTGGGAGTAGTGCTGGGTGGTAGGGTGGTGGAGCCCATGGAAAATCCTTAGGCAGACAGACAGTCTGATTTGTCTACTTGAAGGACATCTTCAGTACAGATACATGCAGATAATTGCTTTTAAGAGCAAACATTTTGGGGGGGAGGGGATCAATGAGTCTAAAGTGCTGTACAGCCTTTGGAGGGATAAAGCAGAATTAACATTGCCAAAAGAGACAGCCAGTTTGGAGAAAGTGTGAGCTGATGAGAACTCTCCCTAGTCCCTGGAAGCAATCATTATCTCAAGGGGATGTGAAAATTTACCTCAACTTATATCTCACTTTTGAGTAGCTCCTCTCTCTAGCCCTCTAACAGGGACCTGGGTCAAAAGCTGTGACAGTCTGTTTTTGAAATAATCCTACTTCTTTTCTGTTGTCTGGGGAAACTCGGATAATTTTTCCAAATTTTGGTTACTTTTCTTAGTGGTAGAAGAAATTCCAAGCCAGAAGTGGTGGAGTTATGTCCACACAGCTTTCAGGGTGTTCAGGCAGCTGGGGACCAGCCAGGCTCACAACAGGGGATGCTAAAGGTGACTTGAAATCATCTACCTTATCCCCATTTCCCTTTCCTGGATCTAGTGTAGTCTGGGTGTAACACAGAATCTCCAAATCTTTTTATTTCACCAGGATGGAGAGTTCAATTAGGTATGCTAATGCCAAGAAACATTTTTCGGGTTGTAACTGGCGCTCCCAAAAGCTATGGCATTTTTACCTGCAGCAGAATGATACTCAATTGTGAAATTATTTCCTGCCATTAGAAACATCAAAGAAATTAGTTTTCATTACAGATGAAAATGAAGCTATTTCTAAAAAGCTAGTGGGAAACACATTGGTACCAACAGGAAAAAGGTGTATTATTTATGTTCTCAGCAGATATCAAGGTACGTGCTTTGATCTCGACTTGCTATATGAATGCATAGAACTTTACAAAAGCAATTCTTAATGAAAAGCGAAACAGCACCCTGGAGGATTCTTTAATAAAGGTACATTTGAGTTATGAAGCTGAAGAAGGCCTCAACTTCTTCAGCTTCAGTCCAATTTTGAGATGAAGTCCCAGCCATTTGAAGGCAGCAGAAAGCTACCGCTCACTGTAGGGGGATCAGAATTTCACCCTCGGTTTAAAAAACTGTTTTCCAGAATGCCCCAAGTCCCGTGTAGATGCCAGAGCTGGAATAACAATATCTGGAAGACAGATCACTTGTCTGAAGTTCTGTATATTAAGTCAGCCTCCTTCACTACACACAGACACATTCATAAAAGTCGCTACCCTGATCTTCACTTGATCTGAACTATAAATCTTTATGTAGATAGATGAATATACATAAACCACAGACGAAGGTATCTGATGTTTATATACATGGCTAACAGAAAGTATCAAAACCATATCATCATCTTTTTTAAAACAAGGAAGCTTTTGTTCTTGTGATTGTCTTTGCACAGCTGTGAGTTTTATAGTGCCGTGCCAATGAATGCACTCATTGCAACTTTTATTTTACTCTGAAAAGGTAAATTGGGAGCATTAAGCCCCCAATAAGTATGTAAAAGTGGCAAAACCACAGGTAAAGTGTTACTGAAAGCTGCAGCCCTGCCAGTCATTTCATTTTAAACATGACTCTTTTAAAAATAACTTTTGCAGTAAAAGCTGTAACTCCTGGACGTAATATGAGCTATTACTAATGTCATTCCCATGAATTGCTTACAGAGTGTTGAACTGTTAGATGTCTGACAAGTCCATATATCTCCTATACTGTATATATGATTTTTTTTTTTGCCTCTAAACCATATGTTCTTTTTTTTTTTTTCTTATTATTCCTCTGTATTCTTCAAATGCACGTGGTTTGGTGATATAGTTTATTTGAACAGGAACTATAGCAGACAGAATTATTCTTTTGCTGAAATGTATCCTTTTTCATACATCTCAGCGTCACGATTAAAGTGATTGGCTCTTAAGGCATTAAGTTTAGTCTGCTGCTGCCACAATTATGCTTTTGAAAACTCCTGAGTGCACTCTGTGATTTTCGGTAGTCCAGATGTCATGAGAGCAACATGCAGGTAGTCTGCAAAGTCCAGTAACACTGTCTACACTTCAGTCTGGCTTGTGTGAGCTTCTCCCTCCCTCCTTCTTGGCCTAGAGTAGCAGTTCTGGGAAAAAACAAATAGCTGTCCTCATGGAAAGTTTTACTTAATCTGGCCTGGTGCCTGCCCCTAGACCCTCCTCACTTCTAATGATGATTGAAAGTGTGCATGCTACTGTGATAAAACATGCTGAGTTGTTAACATTCGGGACTTCGGTTGTGCGTGATGAGTAAGGAAGGACTGAAGTAATTTGTTAGTGTCAGATCTCTGGTGGACGTCTGGATTTGAGGGGTGTCCTGTTACACAAAATCACACTCCTGGAGTAGGGATAAAGTTTTGCTGCTCTTAGCGAGTTTTTGTGAATTGAGTCCCTAGAGGCTCGCCAAAAGGAAGTACCCAGAGGAGTAGGTGGTCAGACTAGGCATCACATCCTCATTCACCTCCAGTCCTGGATGTGCAGGTGCCTTCCAAGCAGATCTGACTGCCTCTAATTGCAGTACCTGTGCGGTCTACCAATGAACTTTTTCTTCTATCACCAGCACTTAGATACCCAGGGAGGCACTTGATTCTTGGGCTTTCAAGAAAGGATCTAGCTTCTTCAAGGAAGTCCAGAGTGCCTCCACCTTCATTCAGTGATCATAGACACTTAAGGAAGCACAGAAGTTGGGACCAGGAGGGTAGTAAAGTGATGGGAAAGCTGTAGAAATCAGTAGGCCGTACTTCACATTGTTTTGATATCCCAGAGTATTTTGAGTGCACAAAGCCCAGCCAGCCTCTGTTTGATGTGCATCTGCATTCACGCCTTCACATCAAGTGTTTCATGTTAAGTGTACAGATCATGAAGCGTTACACTGCCTCTGTTTAACTGAATGCCAGCTTCACACTTGTAGTCACTGCAATTAACTGGGGAAAAAACTGCCCCCCACTTCCACGTCTGTTTCATTCTCCTATTCCAATCATAATGGCTATTGGCATTGCTGTTTTAAATGGTAAAGGTTTCGTGGGTTATTTTCTGTAAGTTTTCCTTGGCGATCAGGGGAGAAGAAGTTGCTGTATTTGAGCCTTTGTAACATTTACATCTGCTTTTAAGCCTGGAGGAGCGCCAAGGAAAATATGTGGCTTGCAGAAGCACAAGCTTCTTGAGGAAGCTTTGTTCCAATGCGATTCATTTTAGGAATATGTTGTTTGTTTGAAACATTTCTGCTGAGCTGTGCAGTGTTAGCTGGCCAGGTGTGGCTGTGTGGCTCATGGATGGCCTCCATGCTCTCATGTCCTGAATCTCTCCTGGCAAAACACTGCTGGGGAAGTTGCTTTATAAAATCCCTCTTCTGCATGGAGAGTATCATAGAGACCTCTGCTGCAACTAGAAGACTTGGGCTGAAGCAACTCTCTTACTTAGCCCAGAAAACATATACGTGTCAGAGGAAGTGCTCTCATGAGCAAACTCACTGACTTCACGTACAGTGCTCTTGGCTGAGAGTTAGCAAGCTGTAATGTTGCTAGACTGCAGAGTGGCAGAGGGCCTGCCTCTGCTCCCACTTAAGTCAATAACACTGTTCCCTTTGGGTTTATTGGGAACAGGACCAGGCATATGGCTGGTAGTTAAAATGCATAATAGCTGCATTCATTGCAATCTGGTCGCAGATAGACATGCAGAGAAGGAGATTTTTCTAGGAGGTTCACGTGCAGCACAGTCAGTTGTGCCATCTGCATCTGCTGGACAACTGTGGGCTCATAGCTTGACCATCACTGTCGAGAATGGGTTGTTTGATAACCTGGCTCCTGATCTTTTCTCCTCTCCGAGGAGCTAGTGCTGACTGCAACCAAAGAGGGAACATGCTTTCCACACGAGGCTTATCACTGGGCTGGGAGGAAGCTTATGAAAAAAAACAGACCCTCAAAACTTTCCCCTCCTCCTCCTCTGTATCTGAGAAGGCCTGTGAAGTCTAAATGTTGAAAATACTCAGAAACTACTGGTAAGGAAGAAATAAGGAAACTATGGACCTGTTCCTCGTTAACCAGCTTGGTTGGGTTTGTCTGCAAACCAGAAAGCTGGCCCAGCCCTGTTCTACTGGCTTGGCTTGGTTGGTTGGCCTTCTACATTTTCCATACTTTCAAGCCTACTACAAGACAAGTATCAGGAAGTGAGATGGTCCTGAAAATATATAAAAAATCCTGGACTGTATTGGCCCTAAGCACATGAATGTGTGCATTAGAATGGTCTTGAGAAGCAATTATACAGACCGTTAAAGTCCACAGTTAGTGGATTAAATTATTTCATCTTAATGTAGTTATGACTTGTGTTTCCAAGCTTCGTGTTTGTAGAAGGACATTCCTCTCCTCTTGCCTTTGACCAAATATTTTTTTTTTCTACTTAGTTTTAGCCTCTGCATTCATATGGGAATGCAGAAGACAAAATTTACTCTTCATGTCTTTGCTGCCCAGATTTTTCTTGATGTTAGCTTTCTGTGGGAGCTAAGGCTAAAGATTTATTCCATTTCATACCCATTGTGATATCTTTGTGGTTCCAGGATAGATATTGCAATAGATATAACTAACCAATTTTGATACCCTGGGAGCAGCAGTCAGCTCTTCTAGTGCTTCAGGGAAAATATGTATTACATTGCCATCTTCTGAATAAACTTTTGTGCAAACTACTTAAGAAGTAGGAAAAAAGCCTTTTGGGGTCATGGGGTCATGGGTGAAGCCTCCAAAAATGCAAAATATTTATTTAAATGTTCATTTCTATCTTGTATATGCAAATCCATAAACAAACGAGTAGTGTATGTGTGTGTGTGTATATATGTATGTGTGCACATATGCAACGGGCTTCTCTGAAAGTAATGCCTCCTATTTTATTAAGTTGACCCACAATATCAGAGGTAGATGGTGGTGGTATGGTAGTAGAGGTTGAACCTTCCTGCCAGTATTCCATTACATTTTGTTGCTGTGTGACAGATGACAGCAGGGGGGCAGTCTGACAAAATGGCATCTGACATGGAAGTGTGTATGAAGCAAATATATGTCATTGAGTTCCTCCATGTGGAAAAAATTGCACGCATGGACATTCATCAGCGCCTGCTGAATGTTTATGGAGACCAAACAGAAGACATGAGCACAGTGAGATGGGATGGGGGTGGTGCATTTCAGCAGTGGTGACAGCTACAGTGGGTCACCTCCGCATTCTGCAGGTTTTTGATGAGTGCAGCATGCAGGCTCTGGTGAAAGTGCATAGCTAATGGTGGTGACTATGTTGAGAAAGTGTTTTGTAGGTGAGAGTTTGCTCTATCAAATAGTGTTATTGTGCTTCCTATATCTGTTGTAGTTTTCATGGAAATAAATAGAAAATACTTCTGGAGCAGCCTACATGCGTACGTAATGAGATATAAGACGTAGTATGCTAATTCTTTTGCCTATTTCAAGGTGTGTTGGCTGAGAGTCCATGAGAGTCGGCTGAGAGACACTCGTGCAGGTGTCTCTTAAGTAAGACTTCCTAGAAACATGAGGTCAAGAGGAGAAGCCCATTCTGTGGGACTTCCATTGTGCTCAGCTTGTGAACTGGAATACCCTTTGCAGCTCTGAAATCTGGCTCCATGCTGTTGCATGCTTCTGAGCTGCAGTTGGCACTGTTGATGAATGATTTTCAGGCATTTAAGTGTTTGTTATCCAGCTATTCTTTCTGGAAAACTGAAGCAACTGATCAGGATGAACTCCTCTCTCTTAGCTGGCTTTTTTCCAGTCCTAGCTGTGTTCCACCACATTCCAGGCTGCACTTGGACTCAGCTAGTTGCTTGAGGGCTTTCACCTCAGTGCATCTGCATAAGCCTTAACAACTTGTCCAGGCAGCTTCCCCTTATAGTGGTATGTCTTTGGGTTAGTGGTATTCGGAGTCTCAAATGTGGTAAACTAAAGTACTAATGACAAACCAGCTGTGCAGAAGTTGAGGAATAAGGTTTTGGAAGGACACAGTAATGTGAAAGCATCTTTTGCAACAAAAGCAATGGATATACATTTACATGGGGAACACACACAAAAAAGGGAAGCTTTCTCATTATGCTGTGAAATGGTTAGCACATATTTGAAAGTTTCAGACGTAGAGTCTGTCTGTGAAACTGCTTGGTGACATAACTAGAACAAAAGAAGGCTTGAGAAAAAAAGAAATGAGAGGAAAGTTAAATGCAGCGTGCTCATTCAAGAAAAAAAAAAGAGAAAAGATGAATTTTGGAAGAAGAGGAGAAAAGGTGAGTGTGGGTGTGAGAGAACTTTGTTTAAAACTGAAATAGTAGAAATGAGTAGTAATAGCCCAGGATTTGCATGCCATATGGAAGTATATTTAAAGAATGCTCCATTTTGCCCCAAAATAATTTACCAGTAGAGAAAAATGAGAGATGATGAAATAAGCATTAACCTTAAGCAAGTTAAATGAGACCTAAAAAAAAACATTCATGAAGCAGCAGTCTGATGACGATACTGATCTGCAGTGAGGTTATTGCACTGCATAGGGGCAGCTCCACTTGGGCATTTCCACGGGAGTTATCTGTGCTTTATTGCCAGGGAGACAGCTTCAGAATTACCATTGAATGGAGAGAGCTCCTGCAGGAAGCCCACAAATCCTCAAAAATATGGTAAAAAATAAGGGGAGTACTCTTCGAGTAAATACAGTCAGCACCTGAACTTAGTGAGAATATTTTATATGAAGACTTCTTTTACAATATAACAGAAAAAATCAGAGAAAAATTAGAGAAAGGATTTTTCATTGTCTCTTCCCCAGTTGAAATTATGCAGAGAAAATAATATTGCTAGGAGGAGTAGAAGTGATTGGCCTTTGACAAGGCACAGAAGGATCTTTAGAAGTTCATTTTGAAGGTTATATGATTGAAGAATAAAACAGGAAATCCCCTTACTTTGCAACTTTAGAAAGATGGCATTAAAATTACAGCCAGGATGTGATTCAAATGCCATGAAAAAATTTTCCATCAACTTTGATGGATGTTCTAAAACAGGATGTGTTAAATCACGGGAAATAATAGCAAAGTCACAAGTAAATTAACAGAAGATTCAGAACACATTATGAATTACTGCATTAAAGAATCAATTAGAGTCAACTACTTAAATAAAGGCAAAGTTGTAGCAAAAAATAAAAGATAAAAGTTTGGATCTAGAAAAAAATTGAAACATCATCTGCTGAATTTTCCAGAGCTGTATTTAATATTAACTTGGGAAAAACACCTGGACTGAATGGCATCTCATCAAAAAATTGTGTTTCCAGGCCAAAATCACTCAAATACTTAAAAAAAAAAGTAATAACAATCTACTCAACTAAAAGAGAAAATTCCTCTCTCATCTCATCGCCACCATTGGGCTTCATTATGGGAAGCATCACCATTTTAAACCTGAGCAGCAACCAAATGCAACTGTTGATCCAGAAGTTTTCTGTTGATTATTAAGGTCTGGTGCCTGAGGTCTCCATCCTGCTGGCTGCTGCAAAGTGCACCTTCTGTCCCCGTGATCTAGTTTACTGCAGGAGGGCCTGCCCATGTAAAACATACCAGGTAGTAGGACAGATTTTATCATTATAGAGCACTCAACACAAAATAGAGGATGAAAAGTAAGCAGACTTTTGATAGAGCTGCAGGATTGCCCTTTAAGAAGACTTCAAATGGATGGACCATTTCTTCGGTTGTTCAAATGAATATTCAGGAAAAAAAAGTCTGCTTTTGAAATTCGAAACAGAAATGTACTCTCTTGTATTTTAGTCAGGAAGGTGGTAGAGACAAGACTGCCTTTATCTAATCCTGGGAGCTGTGACCTTAATTTCTAGTCAGGTAGGCGGACATCACCAGCCATATACATGTTTAGATGGCAAAATCTGTGGTTTCCCTGATAAAGAAATCCGAATTTCTGCAGCAGTCAAATGTGATTTTTGTGCTGTCAGTTAAGAACTCATTTCAGGGAGCAGCTGACAGTCTCACGTGACTTCAAATGGGGCTGTATCATGCTTTCTGTTGTGCATGGTCCCCTGAGCAGTGTTGGTCACTGCCTCCCTGTGCCTCTGCTCTGAATTGTCGGTGTTCAGAAAGTTGTTCAAAGACATTCAGTGTTATATGATTAGCTCTTGCTGACGAGAAGCAACTCGACAAGTAAAAAACCCCACGCTTTAGATGACTGCAAGGATTCTTTCTATTGTCTAAGTATGAGTATTTCTCAGAAAATGGAAAAGATATCTGGATTGCACACTGCTCCTGCAAAATGAAAATCTTACTGTGGGAAAACTTTCAGTTATTCTTGATAGAGACGGCTACAGGAAATCAGCATTTACGCATTGCGATGCAGTGCATCTGCACTGATTTCTACCTGTTCATAACTAATACTTATTTAAGAATGAATGTTCTAGCTGCAGAGATGGTTCTCCTAGCTACCTCCCCACTTGAGATTACTTCACTTTTAAATACAAGCAGACATTTCTGCGTAGCTTTTTTCTTTCCTTTAGAGACTTGTATTTGTTTCTCATATGCCAGTGGTAATCACTAAAGGAAATTAATTTGTATGAATGGATTTCATAAATTTCATGGTATACCAATAATGAATTCCTGGTTTGTAGAATAAGAAAAAAGTAGGGCTTTTCCAAAAGATTTTAATATTTGGCTATGATCAGTTGCATAAAATGAACGGTTCTTTCCTATGTGTCTAAAGTCCAAGTTGCATTACTTGAAGCTATGTGTTGTTTTTTCCAGTCTCATGTCAGTAAATAATTGTAATGCTGCTCTTGAGTCTGTCTCTGACCTTCACTGTGGTTGCCCTTTTTTGAACAAAAGCTGAAAATCATGACAGACTGATCTCTTTCTGTGACCTGATCTAGTCTAATCTAGTTTATTAATCCTATTCCCAAATTCCTTAACAAGTTTGCCATTAACATACTCTTGCATAAGCATATGTATTATAGCATAGCCATAACAGATTTTAAAACAGAATTGGGCAGTACCTCATCATTTCTAACTTCTTGTACTTCGGTTGAAGTGCAAATTCACTTTTTTGTATTGTTGACTCTGTTTCTTTGGTAAAAAAAAAAAAAAAAAAAATGTTTGTAATAGATTTTCAGGTTTTATGAGTTTAGACTAGAAAGAGTTGTCTGGTCTGTCTAAACTTGGCCACTTGGTGTAATTCTAATTGTTACTAACAGAACATGAACCAGAGATTATTTGTGTTTAAGGAGCCTCTTGTAGGGAAGGGAAGAACTGCATAGCAGAGCATCATTTTAACAAATAAAAATTGGCAGTTGAACTATGCCCTCAAGCTAAGCAAGCAGAAGAAGGACTTCTAGGCCTAGAGACATGATTTAGAACCTGCAGGGCTGTATGATTAAAGTACACCAGCATGTATATGCATTAAAGCCAACAGAGTGAAGTAACTACAGAACAGTTGTCTTCTTTCAAATCAGAAGTACTTCTTGAGAATC
This sequence comes from Gallus gallus, assembly GCF_016699485.2. Classification (NCBI taxonomy): domain Eukaryota; kingdom Metazoa; phylum Chordata; class Aves; order Galliformes; family Phasianidae; genus Gallus; species Gallus gallus. Next base: position 56,315,788 of record NC_052533.1, on the reverse strand, counting down.
AGAAGTGGGTCTCCTGACATCAGAAATTGCACGTGATTCAAAATTCCCGCAAAAAGAAAGGAACTGATCTACTTTCCTTTTTTGTATATCAACGTGAAAACAATTATTTAATGTAGATGGACAGTAGAGGCAGATGATCTTGGAGGTCTTTTCCAACCTTGGTAGTTCTATGATTCTGTTATTTTAAGTGATGGTTAAGGGATAATCAGCAAAATGGCACATTTGCATTGCAGTGTGTGATTCTTTCCTGCCAAGCCTTCGGGCCTGTACCCTGTATTTCTGTAGACCTACTTAACGTGTCTGCCTGTGTTTAGTAAGGGCTTGATGCAAATACAGTTAAATCAGTAGAAATTCTTATGTGCTTTTTGAATCAAACTCCTATTTTCAGATAAGATAACCTATCATTTAATGTTCTTTAAAAAGTCTTATGTAGGAAGAAAAAAAACAACCAAAAAACCAACATATGCATGAAAAACTCTAATACTGGGTCAAAATGTAAGGGCCCCAAAGTTGTTATTGTTCACTTAGCAATGATAAAAGATATTATTACATTAAAATGTGAAGGTTAACAGTGGTACAATAATCTGAAATGCTGTCTGTATCGTGTATGTAGTGTGACTGACTTGCAGAGGTCTCAGGAACCCTCACTGGGCTCCTCTTGGTTGTTTGGGTGTGCAAATACTTAAAGCAATGTTTGTGTTGGTTACATGGCCTAAGCTGACGGGATCTCAGAGAGAGCTGTGCTCTCATGCTAAACAGGGTGTAATGTAGGGTATATTTGGGATGAATGCACCACACCTGTTTCTGTCCTCCTTTATACCAGTAGGAAGGAGACATTTCCCTCCTGGAGTAAGCAGTTACTAATCAACTGTTTCACAATAATATATGGCAAATAGTTTAAAAGTTCTGCCCAAACTTTGGTTGTGTAGCTGAGGCCAGGAGTCCTCTTTTCATCTGCGCATTGTTGAACAGGTCAGTTGGTGCCGTTATGGAGGTCTCCTGAGTTGCTGCACTCATTTGTGCTGCAGTCCATCATGAAACAATGACAACACTGCACCACGCATTCTGTGTGGAAAAGTGGATAATTTCAACAGTTTTCCATTTTCTGTAATGTTTGTCTCTGATGTGGGGGGCTCTCTTTATGTGTGCAAGGCTTTCTATTGCAGCTATCCATAGATAGCCATGACAAAGAGAAAGCATGAAAGCTTCTAGCACAGGACATTCATCCTGGCTTATCTAACCCTCGGAGACATTAGCTAATCGAGGCCCGATACTCCATACAATAGGACAAGTGCTGTAAAGCTACCTCTGTTATCCCGGTAAACATGGAGACTTATCATTCCCATGACCATTTTACAGGGATTGTTTTGTTCTGACAACAACATCCACAGCCTACAGTACTATCGACTCTTAACAATGAATCTGATGCCGGCTGTGCATGTTATCAGCTCCCTAATAACTGTCTCTCTCTCTCTTTTTTTTTTTTTCTTCTTTCCCAACCCATTTGTGAGAATTTGTCCCCTGGAGCACTTCTCTATCAGGCCCATGCAGCTGCTGTTATTTTAGATATGGCAGGAAGTAGGTACCGGAAAACAGCAAGAGCTCACAGCACTCAGAAAAATCTAGAAATTCCTCTGATTTACCCAAGGCTCTGGCTCCAATCAAAGCCAGTTGCAGAAATAAATAAATAAATAAACAAGCAGGCAGTGCAGGAGGAAGGCCCGAGCAGCCAGCCCTGCCTGGGCTGCGTGTGCCAGCCACCACTTTGTGTGAGGTGCTGGGGAGGGACAGGCCCCTCGTGCAGCCCAGCGGGCACACGGCCTGCACAGGGGTACAGCTGATACGTGGGCAGCACCCGCCTTCGCTGCTGGAGAAACCCCCTTGCTCCCAAGGAGCTGCATCCTTATTGCTCGGCCACCCCTGTGTTCCCCCCGTCGTGTCCTGCGTGCGCGTACTGTGGAGTGGTTTCCCCTTTGTCTGGTGTGCTCCCATAAATGCTTTTAGCAGTGCTTAGGAAGGGGTACCAGCCAAAGGGACCGATGAAAAGTCACTGGAGCAAGAAACTGACGTCACCGCTACTATTATTATTATTACAGCTACTATTATTATTATAATTGTAAAGCTCAGATAGGGTAATTCTTAGCTGCTAGGCAAAGACAGCTGCTGGGCTAGCCACTTTGAATACCTTCACTTTTCCATCAGGGTAAGTTTGGAGATGACTTCCAAATAATAAAAAATAGGAAGAAGAAGACAAAGAAGAAATGATAAAGAAAAAACACCTCCTGAGCTTTCAGTTCAGCAAGGGGCTTCAAAAAACGACCCCCGGTACCACCACCACCCCACCCACAGTGACACACACAGATAAAACGCTACCTTCACGACTGGCTTTAATAAAGAAATCTTCTCTGACACAGCAGATAAGGAGGAAGATTCCTGCCCACAGACATCTCACACCATTAGCAACCTAGTTAACATCTGTAAATGTTTTAGGGAAAGAAATTACACTTTGAGACATTTCTTTTTTAATTACAGTCTCCAGATGAAATTTGTTAGAGCAGGGAAATGTATCCCATAGCGACTGATGTCAATAGCAAGCAGTCCCTAAAGCCAGCCAGGATTGGGAAAGCCATGCTGTTTGCTGCTCTTGGCACCGCTCCCTGCTTTCACAATGTCAAACTTAGAACTGCCTTTATATGCACTTTCCTTTTTTTTTTTTTCCACAGTAGCTGTTGCCAGCAAGCCGTAAACTACTGTATATCACTCAGATTTAAGAACCTAAACTTTAAAACAAATTAAACTCTTGTTGACATTGTAATAAAAATCAGAATAGAATTGAACAGCTCAGTAAAACTGCACTTCTATTATTTTATGGATTTAAGATTGTTTTCTAGGATTCCCAGACTCCCAATACAGCAAAGTTATTTCCTCTTGGCAGATGGCTGGAAAGAAAAAATCATTGAATGGATGAAATTATGTGGCAGACACTAGGTTGAAGCCTAAAGGGAGGAAATGGTGTCTCCCCAGTACCTGTAAATATTTGCTCTGTGTCTTGACCAGAGAAGCCTTTCATCCGTGCTTTGGAAAAAAGAAACAAGGAAAAAAAAAAAAGAAAAAAAAGCTATTTATTTTGTGAGTTTTTAAGAAAACAGAATTTTTGTCTGTCAAACTCCAGTTCCTAACCAGATGTTTATGTGGCAAACACAGCTCCGACCCACCCTTCAGAAGCTTGTCCAAATGCAGGTATATGCATGCAGCCTCAGAGTGCTCCCCGATACCAGCCTCCGGTTATCTTTTATCTCCCTACTTAGCCCTAAATGTTAGGTATTCTTTCTATTTTTTTTTTTTTTTTTCCTGTTCTGTAAAATGGAAACAGAGGTTTCCATCCGATTGAATGCCAGGTTTCCATTCTTTGTAATGTTTCCTCTCAAAACAGTTTGGAATGAAGGTATTTCAGAAATGTGTGTAGATGGAAGCTACTGGAGATAATCATTTGTTTCATGTAACTGTTTTACAAAAGGTGTGGTGCGCTGGAAAGGCTGCTGTGCGGAGTGAGCAGCAATCAGCTCGGGCAGCCTTTCATCCATACTTTTGTTGCAGTTACTTTTTTTCCTATTGTTACATCAGCTAAATGCCCCTTACTGTGCTCGGGCAGCAGCCTAAGCCCATAGGCTGAAGCGTGACCTGAGCAAGCTCAGGACCTTGCAGGGTCTTCTCGTCACAACGTCGTGTCTGAATGCTTAGCCAAATATTACACATCTGCAGGCCCACAGATGAGTTCTGAGATCCTCTTTAGTGGTGAACACTGAGCTCAGCACAGCTTTTGTGGCACGAATCAAGCTGCAAGGGGGAAGAGTTTCTCCTTCCCTGGGAATGCACCTGTGATTCTTACTGGACTCCTGCAGCTGTGCCTGGTGTTGTCTGTTGACCTTGCTCTATCAATCCATCCTGAAGAGCCATTCTGCAGCTTAACACAGTGTGTGGGAGAGAGCAGGAGAAGAAAATATGTTTTGCCATATTTGCAGCTCTGTCACACTGGGACCACATGTAAATAAGAGTGTTCTTCCAGCTGCTCTAATTTAAGCTGCTTGCTACAGGCAGCTTTAGCATCCAAGCAGTACGAGAGTTCATCAGCTGCCTAAATGTGGTGGCTTTCATTGCTCTGTCTCCTGTGCTGGGCAGAACACCTCATAACACCTTGCTGGTGGTTACCCACTGCAGCTCGGGAACGTCTAGGTTCACCCTTGGCCCTGCTTGCATCAAAGGGCCTCAAGTATAGATCCATGGAATCAAATGTTGGCCCAAACCCTCCCAGAGAAACTGGAAAATGATGGGAATTTATCAAGAAAAGGTCTTCTCCTAGTGTAGTGAGGTGTAAAACTGACAGACACATCTTGGCCTTAAAGATGTTGTCAGCCCCACCCAGCCTTCCTCTCCCATCAGCAGAGTGTGGCTGCTCAGTGAGTCACATCACATCCATCATTGTATCCTCTTGAGCAAAAAGCCCCGTGAGCTTGGGGTTATAAAACAAAGCTCAGCCTTTGTAGCAGGCTGCATGGGAATGTGACCCAATCTGGGCTCATAACATTTCCTGTTGCCCCCAAAGAAGCACACAGGCACATCATAGATCACAGAGCACCCTAGCATTGTCCCCGCGTTGGTACCCACTTGGCTAAAAGGAAAAAATAATGATATTGACATTGGTCTTTCATCTTCACATTGATCTTTTCTGCTCTGCATGCATCTTGAGGTTTGCTGATGAAAAGGATTATAAAGGAAAAAGGTGCTGATGATGGTGATGATAATGGGGCAAGTAGGGTCCAGTTCCTGAAAAGCCCAACACCCTCCTTACTCAGAATCAGACCAGATACACTCTGTTGTATCTTTTAACCTGTCTCCAGGATGTTCCCAACGTTGAGGCCCAATGCTTCTCCCTCCCACTGACTGATGTCCATCAGATTTGGAGATTGATTCAGTGGAAAAAGAGCTGACTCTTTCAGTGATTCTCTGCTGTGGAAAGAAAAGGGTGCTCAGCAAGTGCCCGTGCATGACCCCAGGGTGTCATTCTTCCCTCCAGTTACTATTTCTTTGCTTTATTTGAACATGAGCTGGGGATTTTTTTGCAAGCAGTAGCGCAAAGTGGCCTCTTTTGGAAGATTCCAAATGATCACACGGGGCCACAGTTTTATTCCATAAAGTCAATTTAAGAGCATATGTGCACATCCCATTTATTTGATTTAGAACTAACGAAAGTTTCAGTAATGTGCAATTACAAGAAACTTAATGACCCCTTTATATTGAATGCAACTTTTCTGGCACCTAATATGCTTTGATGAATTGCTCACGTGCAATGTTGGAAAAGCTTCTATAAAGATTTATAATTGTATAATCAATATGGAAATTCAGTCTTATTTGGCTTTTTAAAACTCTGAAATCACATTTTGGATCCTCTCTTGCTCCCCCTTTTCCTACTGTACCTCCAGATTCTTTTTCTAAAGCTAATCTGTCATTTTTTTTTCTAAATTCAGAGAAAACCCTTCCTGCTGAAACTGAGAAATAAAGAACAATTCTTTTCTTAGCATAACTGTCCTCAGCTGTCTTTGTAGCACTGAGGTAGGAGATTTCTTGATAAGCTCTTTAAACCAGACAAAGTAGCTTTCCCAGTGCATAATTCAGATGTAAAACGGAAATGCTAGAAATGATAAATTGATCCAGAGATGGTGAGCGAAGTGTCTCCAAGTGCCCGACTATGTCAGCAGCCTCATCGTTTCTCTCAAGCTGAGTGGCATAAGCTTCATCTGCAGCTCAGAGCAGCATGTTCCAGGGCCAGCACTGCAGGGCTGATCCATGCATGTTGGAGGCCCCCCACCCTGCAGGGAAGGAGGTTTCCTGGTAGGTGATGACTGCGCCAGGCTCAGGTCTTCACAGCGTGGGAGGGGGAGGGGAGGCAGGGTACCATCATGGGATGGGACCAGAAATATGACAGTAAAAAGAAGAAGTTTCCTTTTGCTGTGTTTGAGGTTTGACAAATGCTGCCTGAGATGACTGGAGGCTCAGAACAGGCAAATGAAGAATTGCTTTCAATTTCTGTCGATTTGGTATACGCTTTTGTCATGCTTCTGGGCACGATCCGTGAGTTTTGAGCACCAGCATCTGACAGTAGTATTTTACTGCTGGGCACTAAACTGGAAAGTAACGCTGATCATGACAGTGAGTTCGTATTATTGTGTTTCACACAAGAGGGGCACATTTCTGTTGTTTCTAACAAAACGGTGTCTGCTCTTCCTCCACAAAGCTTCCAGCAATACTGACCTCAGGTTTTGGCTGTCTTAGGTAGTATTTGCATAGTTCTTCTGTCGTGTGGAAATTTTGCGTAAAATGTAAAACACGTCTGTTTTGTTTCCCTTACAGATGCTCTTAGGAACGTAAACACATAATTTTGGTTAAAATGTGGTCTGTTGCCCAGCCCTTCCCTCATGCGTGCATGTGTGTGTCAAATGTGTCTTGTACCATAGCAGGGCTACTCCTGCGGCCCCGGTGCAGCCCAAACCCCAGCAGCTCCAGTCAAGGACAGCCTCAGTGAGAGCTACTGAAAAATTCCCTGTAGACTCAGATTCTTTGGTTTAAATGCATAACAGTGAGCACTGCCATAAGAACAACACAAGGTTCAGAACCCACTGTTCTGAGAATCACTACCTCTCTGCTGATTCCTCTGGTAGTTACCAGCAGCCAGGGGTTCAGCCCTACGTGTATGCAGAACAAGAGGTGCGGGACACTGGCAGGGTTGCTCATGGGAGGGATGAGCAATCCATACCCAGTGTGTGGTGTGATGAGATTCATTTAGTCTGAGCACCTAGTCAAGAGCCACAGTCAAACCACTGCCACACAGTGTTGTCACCACACTGCAGCGAGGATCCTTACCCATCCACAACAGTGGCTAGGGGAGATGGGAGGTACTGAGATAAACAAGGCAAAGGACAAAACAGGTAGGAAAATGGCTCCATGTTATTGGCTGTTAAGCACAACAATACCCTTCATCCTGTCGAGCCTACATTCATATGGGAGGATCGTGTTTTATAAAAAACCTGCTACTTGCTGTCACTCACTTGCTCCACTGTCCCATTCTCAGTCTCCAAAAATAGCATGGCCTGTGGTGATAGTTTATTATGATTAAACAGATAAAAATAAGTTCAAGGTTTTAACACATCCAGGACACCTGAGATAATACAAGATCTGACTTCTTATGGAACGTGTGAAGTTATATTTTCCATAGCTTCACAGAACTTGTTTTGTTTTGGTTTTAATTCAGTAAGCTTTAATGTGATCTATAGTTTTGCATTTCAAACTGGCATCTCAGGAATTTGTCTCTCTCCTTTCTGAAATTTTCTTTAATTCTTAGCACGATAGTAGATTTGAAAATATTAGTTATCTAAGACAACTCTCTTTTTTTCAATGACTTCAGTAATAAGTCTGTATTCTCTGTTGCAACTTTTGTGCGTCAGAGAGAAGAGATGTTTATTAGTAGAGGGAAAGTAGGGACCCAGACAAAGACTAGGATTTTACTCATGTGATCTGGATTCTTTAGTGAATTTGAATTCCTCTTAAGTGATGCTAATATTTGGCATTTGGTCTGAAATGAAGGGCTTACAAGGGCACAGAAGCCTGATGGAGCAAGATGTGTCATCATTTGTCGAAAAATCTGAGGGCAGTAATTGAAGACATCAAAGTGAATGCCATACGGTGTTACAAGTAGCACTATGTTAATGTCAAACTCCTAAACTCACTCCAGAGTTGTGTTTCTGTATCATCGTTCATATGCTGCATAGTGACAGCATGTTCAGAGCTGTGCCTAATGGAGAGGAAAACATGGTTCTTTCTCCAAGATGCTTGTGGGCAGTGAACCATTGGAGGGAAAGCATTTAGGGGTATGTTTGCTCTGTGCAAAGCAGAACATGAAGATATCAGTGGCCTGGCAGCCTCTGTAGTTACAAGGCTTGACTAACACTAATAGATTCTGTTGAAAGTCAAAAATTAGACAGTTTTGCTATCTGGACTGCTTCTCTTTTCTGAAGATTGTTCAAATGTGAGACATAGATACACAGTTTGACCAGAGCCAGGCCATGGAGTTCAAACATGGCACTGCATTGGTTGCTTAGTTCTGCCCATTTGAGCAACAAAGAGTATTATTCACACAGGCTTTTCACACATGTATCTTGAAAGATGCAGCTGGTATTATTTGTATTTTCCATGACAAGTGCACCAGTCAGAGCAGAGCAGGTCACTTTTTGTTCCTTTTTGGTGAGAGAGCATTACATTATTCTGAACCTTTTGCTTCAGTTCTGCTCCATCATGGAGACAGTGGTCTACAGTGGTCACAGGTGGGCAAGAAGCAACAAGGAAAAGTTGATCTGTCAGTTGTGGAGGTGCCTTGGCTGTTCTCACCAATGAGAAACTAAAATTGTTAGATAGTGATAGGAGAAGGGGCAATGGTTTTAAACTAAAGGAAGGGAGATTTAGATAAGACATCAGGGGTAAGTTTTTTTTACTGAAAGAGTGGTGACGTGGTGAGGTGCTGGAACAGGTTGCCCAGAGAGCTTGTGGATGCCCTGTCCCTGGAGGTGTTCAAGGCCAGGCTGGATGGGGCCCTAGGCAATCTGATCTAGTACTTGATCTTGCATTTGGCAACCTTGCCTGTAGCAGGGCGGTTGCAACTTGATGATTCTTAAGGTACCTTCCAACCCAGGCCATTCTTTGATTCTATGAAAACTCATCCTGAATGAAGAGTGCCTTTACAGCACTGAGTGTACACCATCACTATCTGTGTAGGAACACAGAGATGTGCATATGCTGTTAATCACAAGGTGTCTGCTGTGCTCCAAACCTTTCAGTGCCATTTGGCTTCACCTTTATCACACTATGTAAAGAAGAATGCAGTAGAGAACAGCGGAAACTCTCCCAATGAATATGAGCCCTCAGGTCTTTCCTCTGGAAACCTCCACTGGATTTCTTTCTTCTCCCAGTGACCTGACAGTCTCTGGATGAGTCCTGTGCAGTGTAGGCAGGAGGCAGATATGAGGATGTCAGTGCCCGTGGCTTGCAACGAGGCCAGCAATGTAAAACATTCAGTGCTGTATACCCATGGGAGTGGAGTCAACCTGGTTGTGTCTTCACACAGGACTGTATTAACAATATCATTCTGTGTCTCTTTTTGTAGCAGACAAAAGAAGACCCCGGGACTCCATTTAGTTTGCCATATTGCATCCCAGTCATTAATTTATACTTGGGCACTGATGTCACTGAAAAAAAAAATGCTTCTTGCCAAGAGCAAGGAACACTGTGCATTGACTTCTTTATTTATTTTGAATTCAAGTAAGTGTACTCCTGAAAAGGAGTGCAACAGTTAAGCACAGCCCTCAACACCATTACACATGCTCATTGTACAAACCTCTCTGGGACACTGCGGAAGTGGACTGAAGTCAACAGAAAGATGGTCATTGACTTCCAGAGTCTTTGGGGTGTGATGTCTGAGCAGTCTGAGGCTTATGCTAACCAGACACCAGAGCCTTAATTAAGAAAGGAGAGAAAAATAAGGGGTGAAAGTGGAAGATCCATATTAATATCAGAGTTTCTCTTCCAGAAGCCTCTCAAGATTACTTAAAAGGTGTACTTTTTGTTTGTCTGTTTCTTGTTTTTGCAATAAAAGCTTCTGTAAATAGAGAGCATTTTTGTATTTCAGACAGTTAACAAAGGACCTGCTTCTTGTTTAAATTAGGCTTTAATCTTTCTGACAAGATGGGAGCTGCAGGAAGGTCAGACTGGAGCGTGGATCACTCCTCAGGACAGTGCAGTAGAGGCCAGAGCTGCCACACTGTCCTCCAAAGCGTGGGAGAGGAACACCTGTGGCGTGGCCCACTCACTGATGTTTGCCTAGTAGATCCATTTCCATGTAAGAATATTGGTGACTTCATAGTGCAGAAGCTCAAGAGTGCAGCCAGAGGGATTATCACCATTAGCAACATGGACAGAGATAGGATGTGTTTTCAGAGTGGTCTGAACCAACATCCCCTCCCAAAACTATAGGCACATTTCTTTATAATTGTGGTTTCAGTCATGTCTCTCAGCTCACCTTTCTTTTTTTTTTTCAGAGTCTTGGGAACATTTACCTTTAGGAGTATTAAATAACACATGGCTAAGTCTTCCAGACTCTCATCTTTGTATACCCCCAAAGAGCAAAGTAGCTTCTCTCTGCTTCTTGCCCCTCTGACCTCGTAACTTCTTCGTTTTCAGTGGGATCAGTATTTGAGATGGAAGGCAGAACTGGGTCTCAAAGGAACAGTTATTTTATTAAAACAAAAATCCATAATGCTACCCATAGTCAAATTAGTCATCAGATAGAAGGAGAGCAGAACTCTGTAGAGATTTGAACTTTTGCCAGTTGTTAGAATCCATGTATAGCCACCAAATGTTAAAAATATTCAATTTCCTTGAAGTTCACATCTATATTTGGATCTGGATTTATTCAGATATATCTGGTTGTCCTGTTTAGTGCAGGAACCCAAACTGTTGGATCAGTAAGGCACTGATTTTGCTCATCAGTGAAGCAAAAATTTCCATTGCAAGGACATTTTAAAGAGAAATTAAACACAAGAAAAAAAATCCTCCCTATTAAACTAAAATGTGGTGTAACAGCTCACCACATCCTGCTACTGTGGCATCTGCTGTTTAGAAAAGGAAAGGTTCCGCTTTCAGACGCCTTGACAGGTAGAGAGGTCACATGTTACCTGCATTTCTCAGCACTATTGCTTCTTGAGTTCATATCAGTGGAAAAGCTGAACATGATGATGGAAAATATCAGTTGAGGGAAGGCATTGTGGGGAACTGTAGGTTTTAGTGACAAAAGCAACAATGCCTGTTCTCTCCCCCAAGAATAATACCGAGGATTATGAATACTCAGTTTATGTTTTAAAAATGAGTGTAAAAACTTTGCCACTTTTTTTTTTTTTTTTTAATGTTACACTCATTGAAAAACACAGCTACTCTTGAAATGGTACTACAGATCTGAATGTATCCAAGCAGCTGCTGGATCAAAGACCAGCATTTGCTTTCGAAAAGAAATTTAAAACCAGGCCAAAATGTTGCTTGCAGTGAATGCGTTGTTCTGAGTCTCACACACAATCCTGTTGTAGTAACAGGTTTGCAAGCCAGAACTAGACCATTCAAGGTAGCTTTGATTTTTTTAATAACCATTTTGTTAGTAATGCGGGAGCAAAGAGAAAAATATAAATTATTTTCTCTGCACCAACAGTATACTTAACCTTTCGTAGTTCTTGGTCCTACAGGACCAAGCAGAGCCCTGAGGATACTGCGGGGAAAGGAAGTGATGGATGGCAAAGGCGCTGCCGAACAGGAAGCGACCAACTTGTTCACATGGCATATGAATGATACTATCGAGAAGCAAATTTAAAACAAGAGGAAGTACTTTTTCCATCAACACATCCTTCAACTGGAACCCAGTGAACCGATGGCTGAAGGAAACCATGAAGGCCAGAACAGTTTTGGAAGACTATTAGAGAATTTTGTGGAAGAAAGTCCATCTAAGTTCCCAAGAAACAAGGACCCGGAGCTCCTCTTGCTCCTGAAGCCCTCCAGCAGTCAGGAAGTGTAAGGGTGTTAAAGAAAGCATCACTGGAGGCATGCCTGGTTCCTGTGCTCTTTCCTGAATAATTGACTTCTGGCAGTTTCAGATACAGACCAGATGGACATACAGGATGTTTCAAAAAATCAGTCTTTCAATAACAGAATTTCCAAATAAAACATAAACATCCAGCAGGGTTAATAAAATTTGGAGTACAAAAGAAGTAAATTTTCCAGAAATTCAAAATTAAAAAATGTTGGAGACGCTTCTATGTCTAAACTGAAACGATTTGAGGAATGCAATCCACATTTTCATGTTATTTTGACTAAACTGCATTTTCAACCCAACTTCTGTCTGTCGGACCCGGAGTGAGAGTGGAGCGTCTTCATGTGAGTGCTGGAGGAGACAGGTTTCATGTCTCAAGCTGAGCCCAGTGAGCCTCACCCAGTGCACAGCCCACGCATGCCCACTGCCTGTTCTGTAGGCTCCCCATCTCTGGAGGCATTTCCTTCCAGCTTCAGGTGCCTTGGTGGGCAGCGTGGGGAAGCCCGCTCTAGGCGCACTTCCCCTTTCAGCTCTTGTGTTTAGCACTCTCTGTGAGCAGTCTGCCTCTACAGTATCAGCTGCTTTGCTGGGTTACCTGTAGCCCCACTTGGGGCTTGCACCCTGTCTATCTCTGTGACTTTGTTTCCATTTCACTCTTGGGAATTTTTGCATCTTAAGCACAATGGTGGGCAAAGGGGAAGAAACATCAGTGTCCTGTGTCTCAGCCCTGCTATCTGTGAGCCAATGTGGATGAAGCTGATGCTGAGCATACTGGCAGTTAATTTGACTCTATGAGATTTGGTGGCAATGGCTACGCTTCAGTTCAACACTCATTTTGTAGTGACTGGTGTTGAAAAGTCGTCAGACATTGTTATGTGAGAACACCAACTTAACTTACTCATCAAGATAGCAAAAATTCACCTGTTATGAAGCATATAATAAAAGTGAACAATAAAGCCAAAGATCCAGTCTGTATCCTGTTGGAGTCAATGACCAAATTACAAGTTGGTGACAGCTTTATCTGGCTGCTGAGAGCTGGAGAGAGCATGAGCAATGGACCAAGGCAGGTGGGCTCCCAGATGAAAAGTCATTTCACCTCTAGAGTAAGTCACGTCTACAGGGCTTAAGTGACAGACGATTCACCTGAGGGCAGCTAGTAGGGCTGAAAAGGCTGCCTGTGAGGCCTACGCCGGTTTTGGAGATGGACTTCTAGCTCTTAGGTGTTCGTGTCACAAGTTGCTTCCACAATACTTTTTCTAAATGCTTTAACGGGGAGAATCTTGTGCTGTTAGGCTGGGGGATATTGTATGTGAGAATTTTATGGAACAAATCTAGCGCCCCTCAGCTTATGTCCAAGCATTTAGCCTGAGATTTGAGATACCTGAATGTGAACACTGTTTGTGGCGGTGATCACCTCTGTTTCTCCACCTCCCAGTAGTGATACTTACTTTCACATTGTATAGAAACGTTGCAAAGATTTGCTATCTGACATCTTTAAACATGGCATATACAAAGTCTGATAGTTGCCTGGAATAGTATTCTCATTTTATTTGGCAGAACAAAAATCAGAAACTTGGTGCAAAGTTAGGAAAAAATGTAATATTGACTGACCCATATGACGATTTGTTTTCATTGTTGCACTCAGCACAAAGATATCACTGTGAGTTTTGCTTCGTACCCAATGTTAGTTTGAGAAGTTTATCAAATAATCTGTCTTTACAAAAGCATCATGGAAGAATTGTTCCACAGAAAATGTGTGCTGTTTGCATTCAAGGTAGAGATTCAGTTCAGGAAGCTGTCCATTGCCTCTCAGCACACGAATGCGGTAGCATTTCTTGCTGTGTTCACATGGCAGGGCAGTCTTTGTCACAGAGAATGGCCGGTTGCTTAAATTTGTTTCCCCTGTTCAGCAATACTAAAGATAAACTCTGTAACACTCCCATGAAGTGCTGTGTCTTTACATCTCATTTCCATGCTGCTCTTAGTCTGCTGCCATAAATATGTAGTTAGTTACAAATGCAGCTGATATTTCCTGTCTTAAGTATGGCATTGGCAGAAGTAGTTGCATTGGCCAGGGCCTGTGACATTAATCCTGATTGATTCACGTGCTGAAATTACAGAATAGGCCATAGGTCTAAAGAAGAAAAATGTGTATACGTATATAAAATAAAAACCAACCACTTGTTTCAGGAAGCTAGTTTTAGGCAGGCTTGGTCTTTTCCAGTAAACACATGGAGTTATCTGGATGGCTGTGAGCAGCAGCCCACGGGCAAAGGGAAACTTGGGCTTTTCCATGGCACTTCCATGACGTGAGCATGTGTTTCCCACTCCCAGCATCTCTCACTCAGAAGCGGTGATAGCATTGCTGATGGCATTTTGTCTATCTTCATGTAAATCAGGTGGTGGCAGTCGCTGCAGGGAGGTGGGGTGGAAATAAAAGGGATGTTGTGTAGTCCACTGTAGACGACCTTTGCCAGGTTCTGTCATTTCCTGTCCATCTGCCAAAAATCACAAGCTGATAAATGGAAATAATGTGAGTGTGGGAAACTGTATTTCTTGGTGATCTACAGGGGAGGGAGAAAAGAATGAAAGAAGGCTCATGAATAAAGAAAACATCACTTCATCAGCAGAGATGCAGTCTGACTGTCTGATGCTATGATAGTGGACCTTGTTTAATCTCTTCTCTGACTCTTGCCAAGGGTTTTAATGCGCTCACTCCTCCTACCTGTCCATGCAGATGGGAGCAAAGACTGTGTCTCCGTGTGTGCAGGGCACTATGAAAGGAGTTTATGTATTTATACATGTCACCAGCTACGAGGAATAGGCGAGCACACATGAGTTTCTTTTCTCTCTTTTTTTTTAATGCTGGCCTACAGCAGAAAAAAATCAGCATGTGAAATCATACCCTACCTAGGCATTGCTGCTCAAATGCCCAGTTCAGCTGGCAGCTTTGTGCCATTAGCACACACAGTGACTAACATACGTTCCAAAGGGCTCTTACGATTCTGTGATTTCCTGTGGTTCCCTCTATTTTTCAGAGCCAATTCTGGAGGAAATGGTAGTGATTGAAAATGTTAAATATGTTTGATGCAATCAAGGATCTAGGATGCTGCTGTTCTTGTGATGTCTGGTGTTACTGAGTATTTAGCATGTTAATAACCTTGGTTAATCTTGCTGTTTTGCACTGTGATCAGCCTTTTACTAGCTATCTTGTGACGTTTTGCTTCATGTTCAGAACTGCACTGAAACTACCAAGTGGATACAGGTTTGCAGGGCGGTTCTTAAGACAGCCTCCTGCAGCAGCGTGATGCTAATTGAGTCATTTTTTCCTGTGTTCTTTCTTTGCAGTAAACGAAATCATAAGGAATGACCTTTCCAGTACCAATGTCCATTCATAGCTTCCCATACGGGCCTACTACGAAATCCACACACTTTTGACTTAGCTGGCATGTCAGCTTGAGTGCAGAGATTCCGAAAAAACTGAAGATGTTAACCTGGTAGCACTCTGATCTTCCACGTTACTGCATGGCAGGAACTGAAGATTTACCTCTTGCTTGCAAAGAAGTCGTTCCTCAACTTCAACTGATGAAAATAGCTTTAAAGAAAATCATCTCAAAGGGAAGAGAAGGGAGTATGCTCCAAGGCTGCGCGTTTCATGGGACAAAACTAGAAAACTCAGCAAACCCTTGAGTGCTTCTTCCCAGTGCTGATCTTTTCGGCATGGCTCCACTGGAATAGAGCCCTGGAAGTGCCTTATTTTACCAGGTTGCGGCATCAGGGCATTTTAAATAAGCTTTGAATTTGCTACCATTAAAAGTGTTGGTAGGTGTAGAGCTTGCATTCTGGAGAGTGACACTGTAAAGACGCTTAAGACTGTGCAGCAAAGCAGGGAGTGAAATCCCTATCCAGCAAGACGTGGTTATGAATTCCAGAATTTCTTTGCGTTTTCTTTGTTGTAAAGTATAGCCTATTGCCTTACTCTCAGTGCATTTCAAATGCTCTTCATCTGTCATCATCTCAGCTTTCTTTAGCATATTGTCTTTATGTGCTGACGAATCATAGGATTGTTAGTAGTAGCATGTTAAGATTTTAATTTTAATCTGGCTTCAGTCGTAGCACAAGTGAGTTGAATAGCACAAAACAAAAAAGGTTGATGGACAAAAAATGGAAATCTATCTATTACATGATAGATGAATGTGTATGCATGTACATACATACTAGTATATATGCATATATTTATATATGACAAATAATATAGATGATTGCCTGGTGAGGGCACTGAGTTTAGCAATAATTTCAATTTCTGATGATGCATTTCAGATCCACAACAAATATTTCCGCTACTTCTTTGGAGGGTTTGTTGAACCTGGAGCAGGTATGCATTTTCTTTCCTCATGCAGTTAAGCGAGCACTTTACATAGGCAAGGAGGATGCATACAAAACACACGTTATTTACCAAATGGCGAACTATGAGTTAAAGTAACTGTAAATACCAGTATGGAAGAGTGTAAAATATTTGTTCAGTTATAATGTTATTATTCCGCAGAAGCCTTATAATTCTCTGCTACATGTATGAAAAAGAATATTACCAAAAAACCACAAGGGTTTAATATGCAGCGCTGTATAGTGTGTTTTCAGATTAGCTAATATTTCTGAAGCTACAGATAGGCATGTAGGGTAGCCTTCAGCATTGCATTTTTTACAACCAACCGCTTATTATATAAATAGCAGCAGCCTATTATTTCGTATAACCAAAAAGCAAAAGCAAATAAAATAGCATGACTTAAATTAAAAATGTTTAACATTAATACTGTGCCTTAGGTATCTGTGCCCCCTTCTGGAACTAGGCCTGAACTACACCTCCGTGCTGAGGTGGCTCATTAACTGTAACACAGTAAAGATTGAACAGGTTTCACAAAAAGGTGAAACCCTACGAAGCATTTTAAAACATTATTCTGCATCATTATGTCTTACTTTCTTTATTAAAAAAAATATATATATGAAAGCCATATTTGTCATATTTGCACAGTACTGTGAAGACATGAGAATATAATATGGCTATATGTACATAATACGCTGTTATTGGTCCTTATAATAGTCTGTTATTGCTCACCTGTTTAATCCCAGTTATCTACCCTGTATTTACCATTGTAGACGTTGCATGAAACATTTCTTATAGACTGCCATATGAAAAGTAAAAAGCGTGACAGACGTCAGCTTGACTTGTAGCTAGAAAATAGATCCAATAAAGCAAAATGTTTTGCTGGAAGCTAGTCTTAGAGTGGTTCATTTTACGTTATCTTGACAAATCTTCCTTTCTCATATAAAATATGCATTTTTACGTCATATACATATATATGAACATATAACTCCATCTCTTCTATTTTGAAGCATCCTTCTGCATCCAGCTAATATAACCATCTTAGTATGGAAGAAAAGTCTCTTGTCAACTGACTCTTCTTTGTTCCCCCCTGCATTTAAAGACACCGCTGCCAAGGAAAGAAATCGATATATGATATAATCATCAAATTTTATTATCTCTGTGTTTCAGAAATGTCGACAAAGTGTGCATGGAGGAATCTCTGGTTATGCCAAAGCTTTTTTTTTTTTCATGTGCATAAATACCGTGGGTGAGGCTTTTTTTGGTACGTGACAGCACACAGACACATCCTCCATCATGTTTGCATTTCAGCAGTAATTTTAGCAAGGTTTTCAAATGTATGGTTTGGATATGTTGCGTCTCCTTCACCCTTATTTTTATTCTCCTCTTTAACCTATATAAAAAACAAAACAAAACAAACAAAAAAAAAAAAAACCTGTTACCTTTAAGCCTGGATAATGGAAGATTATGCATCTCTTGTATATGTATTCATAAAATAAAATGAAAGCAAAAATATTTCCTGTATGAGACTATCTTGTTTTCAAACGTGTGTTATGGTTGTTGCTCTCAATTTATGAAAACACTTTTCACTGACCCCTTTTGAAAACAAAGCAAAACCAGAAAGCCACAACACTTTGAATATAAGCACAGCTCTTACAGTCATGTTCAAAAAGACTTTTGCCATGGATAATTCTGACTATTAAAAAGAGCGCTCTGGATGAATTTTAAGTGGTAAAACAAGCTACCGTATGCAGCAAATTACTTGCATCAGTGTAGACTGCTTGTACGATAATTTCTTTTGCTCCCCCTTCAACTATTTCTGAAATGTGTGGGTTGCTAAGGGTAGGCTGTGTGGATCTGCATTCTTCAATACAGCGCATTCAAGAGATATTTTGGCTTAGGCTGGAGGGAGAGCTGCTCACAGACGGGCAGAGAGGGATGACTTGCTTTGAGGTGCGTGTGACCAGTGTGATGTGTGACACTCCCTGAATTCCCTTCCACACCTTGAGAGAAGGCACAAATGTGTATTTAAGTCCTTGATGAACAAGGACCTTCCTCTGCCTTGCATTTGTTTTCCTGTGAGTATAGGGTGACACATGTTGCTCGCTCTATTACATCAGGCTTCAGTGAGCCCACTGCTGAATCCCTCCTCCCTTTAGGAGAGGCGTATGCTCCAAACCTCTTTGAACCCAGATACAGCCCAACTCCTTAGACATCAGTCAGAATTCTCTGCTTCCCTGTTTGCGGGTTGGAAATATTGATATTACTCCTCATGTGGACAGCATGAGCCTTGTTGTTGATGAGGTTCCTGGAAAAAGGAAAATACTGAAAATGCTGTCACACATTCTTTATGTCTTCCAGAGACAGAGCAAAATGTCTGGTCACATGCTGAATTCATTTGAGCAACATACTTCAGCCATTGTACTACCTGGCTTCCTGTGAGCTTCCTCTCATTTCAACAAATCTCCTCATCAAAACACAGCAGGCCCAAGCACGTCTCCATTAACCACATCTTGACCGGAGTTCTTCAAGCGAAAAGAGCCTATAGCAAACCCCTTGCTGACTACTTTCATTCATAATCAAAACATAAGGTGAATCCCACACACCCATCTGGTACTGTTTGACTAAATACCCTTCCTGGAGTCATGCCTCTGACATTTTCTTTACAGCTGAAAATGGCAAATTTCAAGTAGTTAAATTTCTTGGAAAGAACTGCACTGCCTTGAAGCATTGCCTAAGTTCTCCTTTACCATGTGTGTATTTTAATTGCAATCATCACTGTAAATCTGTGAAATTTGTTTCAGTAAAAATAAAACAAAATCTCTCTCATCAAGCACATTACTGTGGAGTGTCAAGATCAACAGTGTAAGATCTTCTTAGTATCTATAAGTGCTTCTTTTAACAGTGGTCTAATTTTATGCCACGATCACCAAATTGACTGTTTATCAAACTGAAGCTAGTCCTATTTTCTCCACTTTTGCATACAATTACCCATTTGCCTTCTTTAATTTGCCTGCATTGTTTCCTCTTTCTCAGCAAGTTAATATTTTTCTTATTTGATCCTTTGAGCCTCTTTCCAAAAAAATTAGAAGGTTTTGATTTTCTTCAGGTAGCCAAATAATTTGTTCAGTGCAGATCAGTTACAGATTCTCATACTGTTGGCTTTAATTATAAACCATTCTCAATTCCAAAAACAACTCTTTTTTGGCCAAAGGGAGTGCAAGCTCATGGAGCTTAAACAACTCAATGGTTGAGCACTTGGGATTTAAGGCGACTGGTGGTATACCTGGCACTTATCACAGCCTGTGGGCACATGGGCTTTTGTCATTTAAACCAGAAAGTTGCTGACTGTAGCTATTCCTACCGATTTGCAGATACAGGCAACCCACAAGCCATCATTTGCAGATGTGGCAAATTCATTTTCAGTCACTTTAGGAAATCCTTTTTTTTCTTTTTTTTTTAATAACACAGGGAAAAAGTTTTCAAAAATGCCGTCAGCATCAGTTTCCAGTGCTTCTTCTGAACTGATTTCACACCCACAGCTCCTGTACCCAGTCTCCTTCCAGCATCACTGGCCCAGGGCCTCTGGGCTGGAAATAACATAAAGTCAGGCTGGGAGCAGTGCCAGAGACAGAGCCATCCAAGCCCAGGGCTGTTGCTCAGTTTGCCCAGCTGTGAATGTCCTACATGTCTGCCTGGATGCTTTCCTGTGCAACCTACTGTAAGGAGGTTGCTTTAGCAGAGGGGTTGGACTCGATGATCTCTAGAGGTCCCTTCCGCCCCCTATGATTCTCTGATTCTATGACTCTACAAGTACTGCTGGGGCAGCTGCCCTGTGGTGCCAAAGGCCGAGTGCTGAGTGTGAAACCTCACCCACCAAAGGGTGCCCATAGTGGAGTCCTGGAGCTCAGCACAGCGTTGGCCTTGTCCAGCCAGGGGACATCCCAGTCACACTGGTTTCATGGTACCGAGTGATAATAGAGTTCTCTGCACCTCACCAGAAAATATGTCAGTGCTTGGCTTTTTAACTGCAAGGCTTGGGGTTTTTATGGTCTGGTTTGTTTTGGTTTCTAATGGGAAAAATGACATTTCCTCCAACATTAGATTTTTATATATATTTTTTTTTAATTTTTAGCTTTCTGCTTAGAAAATACAAACCACATATTATCTGGAATCAGACTGATCCAAACTGAGCCTTCTTTTTTCCTCCCCCCTCCAAGTCCCCAGGCTGGGCTGCTTTCCCAGGCGGTGGCTCCCCCCCACCCAAGCAGAGCAACACAGTCATCACATACTTGCTGCCTCTGCCCGATTTCTTGAATGATTTCTTTGCAGGAAACTCCTCATGGATCTTTCCTGCCTCCCTGGACCCTTTCCAAGGCTTCTGCCTGGGCTGAGCTGATCCAGTCCACTCCTCTCACTGTCCTAGCAACGTTTTTTTTTATTTTTTCCTATAGGTTTTATCCTATAAAATGGATCAGCCCTAGTGAGATAATGGCACTACACTGAGCACACATCCGTTGGTTGGTTGATTGAGGTTCTCTTGTACTGTCTACCCAGAGCAGTGTGCAGTACAGAAAAGCCCCTCAGTAGAGCTCGGGTTTTTCATCCCGACCACCCCACCAGCATGCTGCCAGTGAGGGCAGAGCCACAGGGGTGCGGCTCAGTGCTGAGCACTGTGGGTTGAGAGCGGCTGCACTTCAACACACCTGTGGCAACAAACTCAGAGCCAGCATGCCCCAGAGTAGTGCCCTGGGGAGGCTGCTGTCACAACCCTGCTCCAGCCTCATGGCCCCAGCATCTCCCTCAGTCACAGTTTCTCTACCTGGCAGCACGGGGATTGGGGGTGAAGGGGATGTAGGGCCGAGGCTGCACAGCGGCAGCATGTGGGAGGGAACAAACCCTGCCTGACTGCCGGGATGAGTCTATGCAAGTGGGCGTATGAAACCTTCAACTTTCCAACTGCATGACTTGGTCAGGGCAGGCTTCGATGAGGCGGTAGGCCAGGCACTCTTCTGCCATCCTGGGTCCTCAGGAGCCACACCATGCTTCCAGCACAACAGTGTCCCCATAAGCAGGAGGTGCTGGGTACTTCAGGAGTGCTCTGGTGAAGCCACTCACATCTGCCACTGACCTCAGCCATGCAAATGACAAGCTGGGTGTCTGTGTGAAGATACAGGCCTGCGTAGGAGTTTCAGGTTCGATTTTCCCTGCAGAGTATGGTAGCTATGACACTTCAGAAAGTTGATTTTGAGAGTTACAAATAAGATCAGAAGACTCTCGCTCTCAATTTATGAAGTCAGTAGTTTCAAGTTTAAACCTCTAAGCCAGAGGGGCCCAGAGGGAGCCAGGAGCTTCATGGGAAGCCAAGGGCAGCTCCCCGAGGAAGAAGAGTGGGATCCACCACACCCCTGGCATGGGGACCACTCAGACCTCCTTGTGCTCACGCAGCAGCAATGATCATCTGGCACACAGGGTGCCCCCGGTGATGCTCACAGGTGCAGGATTTTCTGCAATCAGCCCTGCTTGTATGGAGAGATGGTAGATGAATCCTTCAGTATTTATTGCTGCCAGCAGCCAACAAGGCCAGGAACCACTGCTTTAGCAGGAAGCTCAGTGAAGTGGGCTACAACACAGTAAAGAGAATAATAAGAACTTAGATCCAGTATGAATTTTCCTTCTACCCAACTGCTTCTGAAATACCACACATGGTGTGCGCATACCAAAAGTTAAGTGTAGAATTAAAACTTCTTATTGCTAAAAATAATAACGAAAAAGAATTGCTATATTTATGTAGTTCAAGTGTACTTGGCCTGTATGAGTTTTACAGAGTGTTTGATTAACTAATAATGTTAAGTAATTTCTTATATAAAAAAAACATGTCCCTAAAACATTTTTTTGTCTGAAGTATATACATTTTTGGTGGCTCAAGACCACTATCTAAGCTATAAAGCAGTAGTTACTGTGCAGTGACGACATGTCACTTATCAGTGCTGCCTACTGGTCCAGTGGTTGACCTAAAACCCCAACATTTCCCTTTCCCCACGGGCAGGGTTGTGAAGAGTAGAATAATAAACATACCATATGCTGTCTGCTGACGCACTTCAGTCCCGATTCAGATTACAGTACAGTGTTGCAGAATATAGCTCCTGCCAGCACTGTTGGGTGATGGAAAACACAGAAGGGCCTTTTCTTTCTAGGAAGATCTTTATCAGCTTAATATTTGAGCCACTGGGGTCAAAAGGAAAGGCGCCAGGCTAGCCTGACTGTGGGCTTTGAAGTTTAACTTGCTCATACTCTGTCCACCTTCTTGTGGCTACTTGGCTGGGCATCTGCAGAATGAGGGCACCTCTCAGAAGGACACATGGCCTCCCAGATCAGGGCACCTCTGCTGCTGACCTGCTCCCACAGGCATGTTTCTGAGTGCCAGGGGATAGCAGGGTGCTTGGTCAAAACTCCTTGAGACTATCTGAGGACCAGAACGCTTATGGAAATCAATATCCTAGGCTTTTCTCAAATGAGCTTGGAAGGACTGACTGCACATAAAGCTTAACATTTACTGAAACCAGCAAGTCACACAGCACTGCACTAGATTATACCGGTGAAGGCTCTACATAGTCCATTTCATTTCCAGGATTTCTGTGTTTCATGGCCATGCTTCATAACCATGACTAAAAACAAATGTAAGCCTCGCTGGTCACACAAGCAGTCAACTTGTACCAATATTCAGCTGGAAGATAAATCTAGCCAGTGCCTGGTGTTCCCCTCTCTTCCCCGTTCTCCCACCACAGCAGCCTGTAGTATGACACGAAGGCACACTTTGGCCATGTACCATGTCAGCAGCTTCCCTAGCTCTCTAGCTTAGTTTTCAGCATATTGATTGCTCTGCACACACCTCAGTGAGCTGCATGTATGCAATCTGACTATTCAGGCAACCAAGCTGAAGAGAATTACTCATATTTAAGGGTTCCCAGGGGCTACAGGTGTTGCACCAGTACCTGCAGATATAGCAGAACCACTTTCAATCTAACACTTTAGGATTATTTTGAGGGTACAACTTAGAGATAAGGCTGTGTTGTGGGACCATATCAAAGGCCTTGCAGAAGTCCAGGTAGACAACATCAGTCGCCCTTCCTTAGTCCACCAGTGCCGTCACTCTGTCATAGAAGGCCACTAGATTGAACAGGCACGATCTTCCCTTGGTGAAGCTATGCTGGCTGTCTCAGACAACCTCCTCATCTCACATGTGCCTTAACATAGCTTTCAGGAGGATTTTCCAGAATGATCTTCCCAGTCACAAAGGTTAGGTTCACCAGCCTGCAGTTCCCTGGCTTTTCCTGTCTCCCCTTCTTAAAAATGGGAAGGATATTTCCATTTTTCCAGTCACTGGGGATTTTGCTTGACTTTTCAAACATGATGGTGAGTGGCTTGGCAACCACGTCAGCCAGTTCCTTCAAGAACATGGGATGCATGTCATCCAGCCCAGCAGAGTTGTACATATTCAGTCTCATGACTTGGTCTCTAGGAAGCCTGCCTGCCAGTGAAGATTGAGGCAAATAACTAGCTCAATACCTCAGCCTTCTCCATATCTGTTGTAGTCAGTTCTCCCTTTTCATTTTTCAGAGGGGGGACACTTTCCTTGGCCCATCTCTTCTGACCAATGTATCTGTGGAATGCCCTCTTGTTATTTTTCACAACCAGTGTAAAGTTCACTTCCATACATTGGCTTTCCTGACCCCATCTCTACACATCTATACATCATCCCTGTATCCTTCCCACGCCACACATCTCTGCTTCCACTACCTACATGTGTCACTCTTATCCCTCAGTTCGACCAGTGGGTCATTGATCAACCATGCTGATTTACTGCCTCCTCCACTTAATTTCTTGTGCTGTGGGATGGAGAGCTCTAGTGCTGTTAGAAAGGTGTCCTTAAAGAGCCGCCAGTTCTGCTTTTTTCTTTTGTCTCTAAGGACAGTTTCCCAGAGGATTCCATCCAGTAATTCCTTAAATATCGGGAAGTTGGCTCTCCTGAAGTTCAGGCTCCTTATTTTGCTCTTTGCCAGGCCCATATTCCTCAAGATCATGAACTCAACCAAGGCTAGGTTGCTACAGCCCAGGTTTGTAGTCCTGCAGGTTTGTGTATGGAAATTTTGCCAGCTGAATGCCATCTCCCAGCACTGATCTTCCACACTAGGATGTGAAATACTGGCAGTATCTTTCAGCTCTGAGTATCCATTTGACATTATTCAATGGAGTTCAGTCAGTGTTCTTGAAGAAGTGAAACCACACATCCCATCACTGCTGTATTATGTTTGTGCTTTGATAATACCAAATGCCGCTACAGACAGCACCAGCACTATCTTCAGTTGATGGGAATTTTCCAATTTTTGTTTTCTTTCATAAAATTTTGCATCATAATACCTAATATATAGGTACCATGTGATATTTTTCCTCCTCAAAACTATTATTTCCATTACTTAAATAGCTAGCAAAAAAAAAAAAGTGATATTTGGAAGAAAAAAAAAAAACATCCCTGGATGCGTTTAAGAGCCGTTTGGATGTGGTGCTCGGAGATATGATTTAGCAGGGGGTTGTTAGAGTTAGGGTACTATGGTTAGGCTGCGGTTGGACTTGATGATCTTTGAGGTCCTTTCCAACCTGAGTAATTCTATGATTCTATGATTGTCCTTTTTCAGTTGGCTCTACTGTTCACATCTTTGATTATTTTCTTCTTTCAGCAAACCACAGATTTTGCACTGCAAAAAGAACTGGGCTGATTTTGATCTTGTACAAGTATAACTGTAGTTACTCCTGAATTATGCCAGATTAAGTCAGCTGAGAATTGGGCTCAAAATCCTATTTCTCTAGAGCTTTACAATCAAAGTTATGTTGTGCAAGAAACCAAGAAACACAACGGAGGAAAAGAGAATAGAGGGCAATTGGCTTATTGCAGGAAAAAAAAAAAAAAAAAAAAAAGGTTAGTGCACTACACACACTGCACTTTGGCTGCCTTGAAGAGGAAAAAAATCATGTGCTCTAGCCCCATCCTGGCTGTTCAAAGAAGATGAAGTTGCATCACTCATGTCCCAGCTGATTTCCAGTCTCCGTCTGGCTAGGCAGTCAGGCCTGTGAATGCCAGTTATCAGTGCTGCAAGGCCCACTGACCATCTGTCCTGACTCAGGACACTTGGCTGAACCTGTGGGCCTGAGGTCATGCCTGCTCCGGCTGGACTCCCAATCTGTTCCTCTTCCTTCAGCACGTCAGAGACTTATCTGCATGCCACAGGGAGCACGGTGGTGGCAGTCCCATAATTTCCTGCTTCTGGCTTCAACTGTTTTGCATCACGGACAGACAAATCTTGAAAGGCAGATGCTGTCTGTGCAGTAGTTCTGAAGGATCTCACTTCAGCTGGTGCAAAGCACATGCAGATGTATTAAGTGGAGGGACCAGAAGCTCCTAGTGAAAGGCTCTGACATCAGCTGCACAGTAGGATGTAGACGGGAGATAGGTGAGACACCCAGCACACACTCATTCAGGGACTCATCACCATACGGACTTTCTCCAAACTGCTGGAAACACTCTCCAGCCAGCAAGGCTCTCTAGGCTCAGATGCCCGCATGAGCTCCACTGGTGAGGTCAGATCCCACCCTTCTCTAACTGAAGGAAGATACATTGGCTGTGTCTTGGAGGGGAACAAATAGAGTGCCCTGGAAAATTCAGTGCAGAGGTAATGGTCATGTTTGGAACGATCTGAGTGAAGATAGTTAGGAGAAATGCTGCAGACTCTAGTCTTACTGAATCACAAGTTCCTAAACCAGGTATTACACCGAGCAGGTGTCCCTGTCCCTTGCTCCTGTGTGCAAATAGGTGCACCACCTGAGGGGTCATCTCCTGTGAGGAGCCCTGGTTCCTACTGAAGGGCTGTAGGTTCCATCACCAGCCTTGCAAGGAAGTTCTGCAGAGGCCAGGGCACCACTGCTGCAGGTTGCTTCCACCACAGGTGCGCTTCCTCATGCTCACAACAACATTTTTTCTCCTGAAAGTTTGTTTCCTTGCTGTGACTCACCACTGATGTGCCAGTCTATGAATATTCATACACAAAGGAATTATGTTAGAAGACCCGTAGCTACAGCACAGCCCTTCCTCTGGACAGCTTTCATCATGGTTAAAAGGAAGCTTCAGAAGAAAGCTCCTATCCAGAGCTCAGGACACAGAATGCATCACGGTTCCTAGATTTCAATGAAAAGAGGGTGAGATGGGAGCATGGCTGCACTGCTTCAGGTGGCAATGTAATGACAAAAATGGAAGAACTGTTATTTCAGTCTTGGTTACGTACAAAGTTTGCTGCCAAATGGCTAAATCTGAGGTTTTGGGTTAACCCTTCTTCTCTCCTTTGTGGCTGAATTTCATGAGCATTACCGAAGCTCTGAGGTACTGCTGGTGGCCTCAAGCCCATTTGCTGTGCAGATGCAATGAAACATGACAGATCAGAGCCTTCCCCTGGCAAAGTCTCTGTGGGTGTGGGAAGTAGCATGAGCCAGTGTTTGGCAAGCTTCATTTGTACTGGTCTAGGCGTGAACTAAGGCCCTGCTAAACTCAACTCACAGTGGAACAACAAGATCCAACCAAGGTATAACACCACCCCAGCTAAAAGAGGTCACTTTCACCAGGTGTTCTGCTTCCCTTTGCATTGCCACATTTACCATTTGCCTTAATATTGTTCCTTGGCCACGTTTTCGGCATTCTGTTTTCAAACATGGGTACCTGGATTACCTGCCTGTTCCTGCACTTTATGTGCTCTAGATAGCTATCACTTGCACTTTCACTATTCACTTAAATGCCTAAATAACAGACTGAATGTTCTATCTGAAATTTGGCACTGCCTCTCTGAAGGTAGAGCTAATAAATATACTAAAAAATAATAATAATAAAATGAAAGGAGGGAGCGAGGAACAGGGAAGGTTTTGGAGCAGTGATGTTATGCGAGCAGTCATAAAACATCCTCTGAAAGCAAGGCGGAGCCTGCCACTGCCAAACAACCAAGTTTTGTTAGTTTGGAGCTGTGTTCTAGGGCTCAGGCAGTTTGTTTCAGCACGTTTACAATTCCCCACAGCCAAGGGCAGCCCTGCCTCAGGCTCTCTGCAGGGCAGCCCCAAGGGGCTCAGCGCTCTTAACGGGCCGCACGTGTGAGGAGTGTGCTGCCATCCCAGGAGAGGCCGGCCCTGAGCCAGGCAGTGCCGCAGTGGGTATTTGTGAGCCAGGAGCACGTGGCACAAGTCTGCTCCTAAGGAAGGGAAGTGAGGAGCACCTCTTGCAATTAAAAACACAGAGATGACTTTAAGTGAATAAGCTGCCAGAGCTGGTGAAGTTCCAGAAGGGGATTTGGCCAGGATACCTTGGCTCACACCTGCACAGTTACAAGAAGTGTTGTGGGATCAATGGCTTCAAGCAGTTGGAGCCTCTGCACTCCAGCAGCACGACCCTCCCCTGGCACCAAGGCACAGCATTTCGTCTGCAGTGTACACCAGGAACACAGTAATTATTCACCGGCCCAGTGCAGGGCTAAAGGCTGCTGCCTACTGAACCTCCAGCCCCACACTGCATGCAGGCTCCCAGACTGGTGCAGGATGATGTGGAGATGGCAGAGGCTAATGAGAAACCTCCCATGAATGCTGCCTGGTTCTGGATCCAGGCGCAGCTATCGGATCAGCTTGGTTACTGTAATGTGTGAGATCTGACAAGAACAGAGGGGGGGAAAAAAAAGAGTTGACCACAGGCAAATTTCTTCCTAAATTTGTCATCAGCGAACACCGTACGTCCAAACCAGAGGTGGGAGAATGGGTTTGTTTTTACAAGAAACCTATTGCTTGTGGGGAAAAAAAAAAAAAAAAAGACAGCTATTAAGGAAAATTTAGCAGTTGACTGAATTTGGCAAATAATTTTAGCTGGAGAAAATAGTTAAAATAGTTCAAAGTTGGGGGGAGTGGGAGAAAAGAAATTCTGAAAATTTATTATTTGAACAGCTCTCCTCCAAAGAGCTCATACGATACTGCTCGCTACCAGCTGGCCCTAGACTTAGGTTGCCTAATATTTTCCATTATAAAAGATTCTTTCAACATTTTTATTTTTTTAGAAGCTCTAACACCTCCATTGTTTGCAGCAGGCCCTTATAATTTGGCAGGAACAAAGCCCTTGGGCTAGAGAAGTGCCTTTTCTTTCATCCATGAAATTCCAGTCAGGTTTGGCTGGATGAAAAAATAAAAAAAATAAAAATAAAAAAAAAGAACTGTTAAAAATCACCATTTCCCTTCTCTCTCTTATGTGCCTCAAGAAAATATACTGGCAGGCCGCCAGCAGAGCAAGTGAACGAGAATGTTCTCATTAAATTGAGCCCAGGTTGTCACCAAAGCAGCCGTCCAGACTCTGCTGGGAATGTCTGGGGGCTTCCAGAGCAGCTGCAACAACAGGAGAAGAGTTGAGAGAGACTGAGCACAAATCCAAGGAGTTTCCCCAACAGCAGAAGGAGGCAGAGAGTGGAATGAGCGTCTCCTGCTCACACTGTCACAGATGTAAAAGGCCTGGCAAACCAGTCTCTCTGTATTTGGGACTCCTGCCCCTACTTCCTAGGCTACAAAAAGTAGATCTAAGTTCTTGCTCAGCCAGCTGAGAAATAACAACACAGACCCACACTCCTCTTTCTCCAGCATCTTGCTTTTCTCCCTTGGACAGCAGTCTTCTCCTGCACACTATGAATACAATTATCCCTGAGGTCCTATTTGTATGCTTATTCTGCAGTGCTGAACAGAGAATGGGTTTGGCGGTTTGTTTTGGTGGGGCTTTTTTGCCTTACTGTGGAGAGGATAGTTGTCTTGGTAAAGCAGGTTGGAATGGGACAAGCCTAAAAGACTCTGTAGGGAGAATCAAGATCCCAGAAGCCAAACCAATAGGCAAGCAGCTTCCAGACAGTGGTCAGGGAATAGAATAGAATAGAATAGAATAGAATAGAATAGAATAGAATAGAATAGAATAGAATAGAATAGAATAGAATAGAATAGAATAGAATAGAAAAGAAAGTTTCACAGAACTGAGCCCAAGAAGTCATCGGAAACAGGAGAGGAAATAAGAAAAATTGGGGATCATTGTGTGGGAAACCTGGTGAATGCCTGGAAGATCTTATCTTATGTAGCCAGTGTAATTCAGTCCTACAGAGTGAGGTGAGCATTAAAGCAGAAAGGAACTTTCTGATCATCCTTTTCTGATGATCCTTTTGATGATCCCCCAGTCTAGTCTTTGACCTTCACAAGTGACCTTGGAAGGAGTGACATAAAGAACCTCTGCCACCAGTGAATTACTGCCATTGTGAAAATCCCAGTTCAATCCCAAATAGCAAGAGAGTGGTTTATGCCACAGAGTATCAAGTTTTATAAGTCTTTCCAAATTTGTTAGTATTAATTGAAAATTGGACTGATAGCCAAACAAAAAGTACATCACACAGAAAGAGTTCAGTTTGTCTGTGTACATCTCTTCAGGCCCATAGATGTATAGTTGTGAAGAGTACTTATCTGCTTTCACAGAGGAGGTGTTTATCCTTGGAAAAGCTGAGTGCCCAATTAAGATGTTTTGTTGTTGCATACAGAAGGTTGTCTTAGCTTTGTTATCCTGCCCTTGCTCTCTTGGACACATGTGCAAGGTTTAGGCACAGTCTGACTCTTTGTCTGACCACACAGTGAAAAGCTGCTAGCTGGGCCTGTCCCATAGCACAAGAGCACAACTTGCTCTTGTGGGCTTAGTGGACCAGAAATACTGCTTCTGAAATCTTCACTGCAATGTGTGTAGGCTACAGGTGCATAAACTAACAAACTTACAAGTCTTTGCATGGCACTTCTTTTTGCTAAGGAGATGCATTGCTAAACATGGTGGTAAATCACAAATGATGAGTGATGGCAGTGAGAGGTGAGAGTTGGTACCTTCACCTCTGCTTAAGTATTGCCTAAACCTAAAGATGGGTTTCTAAGTTAAATAAGAGGTGAGTGGCCGAACTACATTAAAGCTTGAATTTGATTTGATGCCCTTCTAGAAAGAAAATTTTCCTCTCACATCTGAATTCAAATAGAATCAAATCTGTGCCCCTCAGGGAATAGTGACATCTCAAACATAGGTTTTAGTACTGCTTCCAATTTAAATAGAAAAGATTGCACGTTTTATCTTTAGCTGGATATTTTATTAATTAGCAGAATAATTTCTGGAGTGCTACTAATAAACCCTATATTCAGGGTCTTTGGTGGTAAAAACCATTGAAGCAAGCATCAGCAATTCTTGAAGACAGAATATAACTATGAGTACCTGAAGGCTCTTTCTTTGGATTGTAGGGGTGGGATAACCTGTCAAGAATTAGTGAATTGGAATCAAATATGTCTAGAATTCTGACTAGCTAAAGATGGAATAATCAAAACTGTCAAAGCTTGGCGCATAATGCTTTGAGACAAGTGGTCTAGCAAATATTGTACTAATATCATCTTAACCACAAGGGCTGCTCAGATGTGATTCTTGAAGACGTTTAAGTTAGCAAAGAGTACTCATCATTAATCTTCTATAATGGCTTTTGGGAGCCACAGTTCATTTAAACATTTTACATTTTTATTACTTATGTATGCGGGGCAGCAATTAAAGCTGTCGTGGTCATATAATGAAGACTAATGAAAGCAAGATGAAGGCAGGTTTTCATTTTCTGTCAACCTGAACATCCATCTGCTTCTGTCATCTCCCTGAGCCCACCCCACCCCCAAAAATGTATTTTTTTTCTTTTCTTGAAAGCCAACTCCCCAGTCCCTAGACACGTAGCCAAACACCTTCACAATTGTCTAGGATGAACTATGAAGACTAAGGGGTCCTTTCTCTTCTTATGGGGAAGAAGCATATCTCCTGGTAATCAGACAAGTACCGTAAAAGGCTCAGTCTTTCTCAATACAAGTAAATGTGAGTGATTCGATAACAACATCTTTATGGTATGTTTTCTTGGCCATTGTGAAATAATAGCTCTGGAGGGAAGACAGGGATTAGTCACCCCATAATTAGTCATTCTTCAGTGTAGTTTGATACTTGAGAGATCTGTATTTCAGAAATGTGGTTCTGCAACCATAGGTCCCATTTTCAAGTGCTTTCCGCTTCCTTCCTCTTTCAGTTAGGAAGAGTCTGGAGAAATAAAAAACATTCACTCTTTATACTTAATGTGTTTCTGTACTCGTATGTCTCTATTTCTTCTTTATGCACACATCACTTTCCCTTTCTTGGGAGCTGCAGTCCAAGTCCCAGAATCAGGAAGTGCCTACTGTCCACAGCTGCTTTCCCTCACCAGACTGGCCTCTGCTGCCCATGAAGTCTTCTATTCCAGTTTGACTAAGGGACAGCACAACAGCCTGGCTAAGGCTGGGTAAGCTAAGGCTGGTCTTGCAAAAAAGGTGTAATAAACATGAGGCCAGTGCTCATGTGTCTACAACAGCCTGGGACCCCAAGAAGGACTGGCACTTGTTAGCTCTTGGTGAGTTGCAGACAGACTTGCCCCCGCTGCAGCTTGCCTGTACGGAGCCCTGTGGCGAGTGAATTGTGAGCTGGGGACACTTGGAGATTACCTCCTTCCTAAAAGAGATCTACTGTTTTGTAGTAGTAGTAGTAAATGACAGAGATTCCCGAACAAAATGTCTCCTCTTTCATAATAGCCAGAAACTTTGCCACAGAAAATTGGTTTCCTTCAACTAGAATTTGAGTCAAAAGGCAATGCAGATGTTTTAAAGTATTAATCATAAATATCAGGGGAGAGGGAGCTTACTGGCAATGCTCCCACTGAGTCAGGACTTCATGTTTGGCCTCAGATATTTCAGCTGGTAAGATGTTGCATACTTCACTGATGCATACACAGCAGCTCCAGAGTTCTCTTAACCATTTCATCTTTGGAATTAGTAGTGGCAGTATTGCCTATGTGCCACGGGAGTTGCACTAAGCACATGTTCGTGACTGGTCTAGGCACAAAGACCAGTTCTATTCCTCTTCTTATAAGATGGCTTGTCTTCTCAAATCCCTACACCACAGCAAGAACCTGGATCTTCTTTCCATCCGTCATTCCTCTCAATTCCTTGGTGTATCTTACTTGCCAAACTGTCTCCTCCTGAATATATTCCATGCATACCAAACCCTGCTTGAAATTTGGCACTGAGAGACTTTCATAATTCTACTTACGCTGGTATAAATAGAGTTAATAACTTCTCATCTCAAACACCTTGTTGTCATTATTACTTACCAGCCTAAACTGCAAACACAGAAATCGAATCTGGCAAAAGAAAGACAGAGCAAGTCATGGGCCAAATTGATTTGACTTAAAACAGCATCAAAACAGATGAAATGCTGTGTTTCATTTGGAAAAACAGCAGCTGCGTCTGTACAGTAACTACTGTGCTTCTCCAAAGGGTTTTTCCCACTTGCAGGTCCAAATTTAGCCTAATGTAGCTTGGAGTCCTAACGTAAAGCTCCCCTGAAATTTGTGGATCAAACTGTTTATAGATGTAAACAGGACTACCTGAACTGAAGTCAGTCAGAAGTGGTTTGAGTTGCACCCACTTTAGAAGCTCACTGTAATGTGCTGATGGCAGTCAAGGACTAAGTGGGAAAAGGGAACAGGGTAGAAAAACATCAACCCAAAGGATGCAAGTTAAAGACTAAGTCTTGTTCTTTTTGCCTTGCCTTGCCTTGCCTGTTACAAACAGATGCCAGTCTGTACTTGCTCATCACAGAATCATCGTAATTTACAGTCATTTAATATTAACATGTCATCACCAAAGTACAAGGAATTATGTTTCTTCCCAGTACCACTGTGCAGTAGCTATAACCAGCTGACATCTTCCAACAGGCCCTCTGCTTGGTATATGCCCTTCATACTAAATTAGTGCAAATATGCTATATTTACAAACTAAAGTGTTTTCTGGTATACAAGAGGATTCCCTCTCGTCTGTTATTTAAAGCAAGTTGCATGTTCATCTTTTCACCAGTGGTGGGGTTTAAAACAAAGCTTACCTGAAACAAAACTCTCTGAGCAGATTAAGCATAATTTATACCTGTTAGTGTAACTAAGCAGGGAGCTGACTGATGCTGTTATTTGTTTATATGCTGTTATACCTAGTACCAGAGTCCCACAGAGCAAGTGCCACTCAGCCTTGCACTCAGTGACGCTAAACTAAAACATAGGAATGCTACTAGTCAGATAAAGTATGCTTAGCCAATGGAATGAAAGCTGTATGTGAAGCGATTATTTTTTAACAGTCTTGATGGTTCTCTCACTAGAGCTGGATCATTAAAATAGCTTGTAGATCTTCAAGGTGAGGTTTTATCTCTTCTCTGCTGGATCTTGTGCCTCAGGTAGAAATGAAGTTTGTCTGATGACAATCTTGCTTCCTTTTATTCAACAGGGTGTGCATGACACTCCTGTGTTCCTGAGGCTGAACATTGTGCTCCAGCTGTTGTAGAGTCAAAAAATGAGTACATCCTTGAGCTGGCTTTGGTCCTTTTACACAGGAATGATGCAGGGGAGAAAATTAAGGCATGTGCAATTAGTGAAAATCGGAAACTGCAGTGCTGCTTCTGACTCTGTCTGCATTCATGCAGGGCTCAGCACAAACAAAGCAGCTTCCCATGAGCCTTGGACTCCTTACAATGGAACAGAAGGAAGATCACTACAAGCACTAGGTATTTCTGTTAACAGGAAGCCTGGTAAATGCTCTTTCTGTGCCAGCAACACCTCCTGTTGGCAGACTTACTTGGCAGGCTCCCGTCACTGAAGCAAATGAGCTCTCTGTTTTGGAAGATTCACCAAAATGGGACTTTCGTCTGTCATGGCTCTCAGGATATTCTGAGGAGTTGGTTGTGGCCCTTTCTATGTGAGGGAATGAAGTGGCCAAGAAATGGAACAGCCTGAAAGAAAGATGCCTCTTAGTTATGCCAGGCAACATGGAAATAATTTCAGCATGGATTATGCTTCACTTTTGGTTTATTTTTTCATAATCTCACTGTATTTTAACTCTGGGTTTTGCTTTGCATTCAATTCTTTTTTACAGTCTCACTGTATGTTAAAAGAATGGAGTGCCAGTGTGTAAAGAAGAACTGCTGAGAGAAGGTCGCAGAAAGCTCACCAGTTTTTGGGTGGCCCAAGGGAAGGAAATTTGCTCCTCACACAAAGGCCTCCCAGAGAAGAGTTGCTCTCACCCACAGCCATGCTGCGTAGGGAGGACCCAGCCATGGCAGAGGTAGAAGCTCTCAGCAACTCTTTTCCTTCAAGCAGAAAGATGACAAGTGATCGACATCCTTAGAGTCCTAACTTACAATCAGAATCATTGTTTTCTATTCTAAACGCAGCTGGTGATACATATTAGCACCATGCACACACCGCTTCATCTTTTGGCCGCTATCCTCCTTTTAATGCATAGGAAAACCAAGGCACCAGCTTGAAGTTGTCTAACCCAGTGGAAGTGCCAGGACCGAGGAACCACCCACTCTTCATACTGTTTCCACACCTGTAGGCTCCTCTTTCTGAAGGGTTGAACTGACTCTTGTTTCCTTCTCAGTGAAGCAAATGCCTCACAAAGAGCAATTAAAACCATGTGTGAGGGCCCAACAAAAAGTTACTCTGCGAAGTTACACCTTGGTGCTGGTGCACCCAGAAATAGGGTGAAAATTTGCTTTAGAGCTTGTTTGGGAATGTAGGCAAACATCCATGAGACAGAGGTAAAAATCCCCGAAAAATAAGCTGCAGGCAGTATCGCATTGATGCAGTGTCTGGAGCTGGCACTGTAATTCAGGCAATGCACATAGGAGGGAGAAAAGCCCTGCCCCTTCGGAACGGCCCATTATTCTCACTTGTATTTTCCATGCATCCCTGCCCCCAGACAAGCCTCTGAGAGCCGACGGGGGTGGCTCCAGAAAGGCCAAGAGGGCATTTATGCTTCTGCAGCTTTGCCTACTCTGTCATTACAGCAAGACTGCGCCGCCACCCCCTCTCCACTCATGGCTTCTGGAGGGGCTGCTAAAAGAGGCTTGGGATCTTGCTGCAATCGTATCTTTGTGGCCGGGCCTTACCCAGAGGCCTGCACAGGCAGCTGGAACTTCCCAAGTGGGGCAGAACACAGGGCTGGCTCCAGCGTCTGTTGAGTCACCCCACGGGCTATTTTTTTTTTTACTTTTTCTTTGGCTAAATCAGGCAATCCGCATTGCTCTCACAGGCCAACTTGGCAGCTGCCCGAGGAACCTGATCCATGCCAGCCGGTGAGGGGCTTTTCTTGCTCTCAGGCTGGAGTTGCTGCTGTCAAGAGAGCAGGCAGAGCGCACGCAGTGTGAACTGCAGCCTTGTATATCTGTCACGTAAAACTCAGAGCCCCCATTCTGGCTCTTTATCAATTATTAGCCTGCTGCTAAAAGAAGAAAATAGATTTCATAAGTGTGTTTCTGCACCAGACAGATAGTCTGGCTAAATGATTTACGGGTGTGAGTTAGTGTGTGCATGTGTATATGCCCATATGGTTCAAATCCTGTAAAGCAGAGTCTTGCCTGTGTGTGCGTGTGTGTGTATTTAATGCTTTATATGGTACATCATTCCTTTTTTGTGTGTCTGTCTGGCTTTTTTGGGCAGCACCAGTTAAATTTCTTTTATTTTTTTTCTTCTTCGTTTCACATGAATTGTGTGGTGGAAGCCAAGAGCGTCTGCCAATTCTGCTGTCCCAAAAATAAAAGTTGACACTCTTCTCCTAGAAACAGTTATCATCTCCCCAGTGTAGCCTTGGTTAAGCACACCCACACCCAACCCTTTCTTGAAACTGAGGTTGAATTTAATAATGTGCTTGACTGCTTTAATTTCTGACTTAAAATGTCAAAGATTAAAAAGGTCATTTTTATTTTTTTTAAAGAATGCAGGGGATTTAAGTGATCCCAGGACACTGCACTTACTGCTGTAATTGTGCACAAAGGAGCTTGTTGCTCTCCTCCACCTTGGCAGCTGGGGAGGGAATTGCACTGTAGAAACCAAGTGGGCAAAGATGGAAGAAGTGATAGGAGTCACGCTACCTTCTCTCCAAGTTAAAATTCCTCTCTTCTACCAGC
Organism: Gallus gallus; assembly: GCF_016699485.2. Classification (NCBI taxonomy): domain Eukaryota; kingdom Metazoa; phylum Chordata; class Aves; order Galliformes; family Phasianidae; genus Gallus; species Gallus gallus. The sequence continues at coordinate 56,279,593 of NC_052533.1, read as the reverse complement.
TGCATAAACTGCCCAGTACAGTTGAAGAATTTCCTTGTATTTTTCATTTTTGTTTTTGAGGTTTGGGACTCCTTCTTTTCCATAGCTCCCAGTTTACTTGGAGAAAGAGAACGGTGATTTCATCCTGATGGGGCCCTGGACAAGAGTCTGAAGAGAGAAAGCTGCTGAATTGTGAAGCAAGTTCATTTCCCTGCCTACTGGAATAGCAGGGAGGAGTTGGTAAGGGGACACATAGTCTACTCTTACATTATACTTGCCCTGTGCAACTTGTTCTCTGAGTCACTTGGCAGAAAAGCAGCTATTCAGTGTTGCTCCTATAGGTAAGAAGTGGCAACAACCCATGGAAATGTCCAGTTCAAATAGGAAATCGTCAGTTAGAAAATGAATGGATAGTGTGTTTTACTGAATCACACCCATTTCCACCTGTACAATACCTAGACAGCAAGCAAGATTCTTTTAAGCAAGATTATTGTGAATGCAAAGTGACTTTTATGACTGCTGTTGTGAAAGCCAAGGCAAAATACATTTCCTTTGGGCTTCCAGAAACCTCCCATTTATTCCTCTTAGTTTCAGTGAACTTGTTTCAGCCTCTCATGGCTTAAAGAGTCTCAGCCTATGCTGAACAGCTGACTGAATTTTTCTCTCCATGAGTTCAAGCAGTTGTAATTAGTTGGGTATTTTAAAGCCTCCACAGTTGAGAAGCTCTCTGTTACAGTAATTCAGAAGTTGTTCCACTTCGTCAAAACTGTAAGAGGTTTGAAACCAGGGCTCATATGGAAGTGTGCTGATGTGATGACTGAAGAACGTTTTATGTTTTTCAAGGTGATTGCCATCCAGGTGAGACCTTTGGACATAGAAGTCACTGACAACAAAGATTTTCAAAGTGCCTGAGGAGCCTCTAGTGACCTTTCATAATTGCTTTCTAATGGGGTTAGTGATCCATGCCTTTGTGAAAAAGGTATGTGTTTGCATCCCTGGAGACTGCAATTAGCTCAGCATCAGTATCAGGATGTTTTTATCCTCAGTGAGCATAGGAGAACACCAAAAGAAGGGGATGTGTTTTGTTATGCTACAAAGAAATATTTTTGATACTATAGGTGCCATCAGAAGATATGCTCTTCTGCCTGTGTTTGTCCTCTGCAAAGGTAAGGATGGTGGATTGTTATCACTTACGTGTTTTTGCAAACAGACAAGAATTGCGTTGTGAGTTGTGTTGTAAATGTCAAATACCAAGTTAGTCTTTGAACACTTTGAGACCTGGATAAATTAACTTTCTCAATCATAAGAGATTTGGCTAATTTGTAGAAGCTTGGATTCAAAGTACCTCTCTGCCTAACTGCCTTGCTTTGGGAACTAGATTGACACAATCCACCTGAGTTGTAAGTTATCTGATCCCATGTATGGGATTATGGCGATTAAGAATAGAGGCTGAGATGAAAACTGCAGTTTGACTGCAAGACCAAACACCCATTTTGGTATTTATCGATGCTCTGAACTGCTATCTGAAAATGTGTGTCTTTCTCTCCTTTTGTAATAAGACTGAAATTCTAATAGTGGTTCTGCATGGCACATAAATTTGATATCTGGAGGAAACGGTATGAATAGAAGTCTGAATGCATGCATGACTCTACGTATAACTGTATGAAACACAGACTTTTACCGGTGATGGGTAATAGCTGCTCATATTTCACATTTCATTAATATCCTAGGCACATCTCATAGACATAAGATGTGTAACTTTTTTGAAGGTGGAGTGTTTTGACAGTGGTGGTTTGCTTCCTGAGAACATACTTGTTTGCTTTTAGTGAAAGTGGTAAACGTTGTGCTGAATGGATCTTTTCATTGTGGCTGGAGTATATAGTATGTAGATATGGTTAAGTAGACCTAGTGAGTATTTAGAGCATGAAGATAAGTAAACAGAGCCTGAATCAAACTTTCAGTCTCTGAGAGGTTTCCTGCAGCCTTTTCCTGTGAAAGACATCCAGTATTGCTTTTCTTTGGAGATATGGCAGCCTTCGTGTACCAACCTATCCCCATGTTGTGGTTAGAAAGAGGATGGGGATTAGGTTTGAGTGCTGTTCCAATATCTAAAACAATTCAAGTTGTTTTCCAGCTCTGGAGAATCTCTGTAAGTTTGATTGCTATCTCTGCACTCTTTTTTTTTTTCCTTTAGAGAGCAGCTCTATTAAATTTGTTAAAGTTCATGATTCTGAAGATCAGCCAGGTTTTTGTCTAACTTACCAGAAGAAAATGTGAAAAGAAGGCAGCAGGTACCTGAACATGGCATCCACAAGTGTGGGGTGGTTAAGTAGGGCAGATAGCCTGGTTGTGCTATGAAGCAGCAGTAAAATAGAAATGAACAACTCTGTAATCTCGAGTGTTGTGGAAGGGATAGGCCGAGGCTAGCACCAGAGTCTTAGAAACAGACTCATCCTGAGTGCCAGTAAACTCTAGGACCTCTTACATGAAAGATCGTGGACCAGCCACCCTCCAGTGACTGAATCTGATTTTCACTGTGGGCTAGTAGTGAAGATGGTGAGTTACACTGCATTTCTTGAATGGGAGGATCCACGCTATCGGTATAGTGAATTAGCTTCACTTTCAGTGCCATAGCAGTCAATCAGGTGGATTCCTATTCTTTGAATGTGGGTTGTAGTGTTCCCTGTTATCTTCAGAAAGTGTTTATCTAAGCAATCAGGGAAGGCTACAATAATGAAAACAGACATAATGCATAGGGAAATCTGCAATACTTCGGTCATGACCAATTTAAAAGTAATTTGAATAACAGCATGATGGAATGACACTTCCTCAGTGCACTTAGGAAAATGCACACTGGGTTAACATAAGAAACCAGACTGGTAGGTTGTGTGTTGCAGTAGAGAATTACCATGAACTGGAGTTGAAGTCTTGGAGGGCTATGAAAACCTGCCTGCAAGAACGTGAGAATTCAGTGGATATGGGCTACCGAGAGCCCAAGAGCTAATGCAAAGGGTAGCTACAGGAAACTGAATTGCCATCCACAGTAATGTGTTTTATTAATCCTGCAAAAGCAAGGAGCTGCCTAGGATAGAGACCAATTGCTGGTGTCTCTCTCCTAGCATTTTATGTATTAGTAGCTACTTAGAGTGATATAAAGCAGTCCTGTAATGAAAACTCATCAGCATGGAAGTTGTAACTGATGCTGAGTTGTTATAGCATATCTTTTAAGAAGGAACTTTCTCTCCTGTTTGCAAATGCCAAAGATGCAAGATTTCCAGTTTGTATATTCCATGTGATGAGCTGGTTTATAGCTGGGATTCCCAATGAATGTGCTTTTTGAAATCTGTAGATAATTACCAAAAACTAGCCTTGTGTTGGCTTCTCATGATGTCCCACAAAGTGGTTAGCAAACCTGAAATTTTAGATACAATACATCATGCCGTAAATTCTTCTGGTGATCTGAATGAATAACAGCTTACATGTGAGAAACTGAAAAATACATGTCACTTCACCACTAAAATCCAGTGACTGAGAGAAAAGCCACAATTAAGTGCTGCAACCATGCTGATACAATGAATGAGAAGGAAATAGAATGCTCTTGAAGAATGGAAATACTTACACATTTATTTCAAAAAGTATATATATGAATATATATGTGTATGTGATGTATATACGTTGTCAACAAGTCATTTTGTATATGGGAGATCTGCCTTGGAAACTATCAATCTTTTCAGGTGAGTATACCTAGAAAAAGGGAGAAATGCAAATCTTAAGAATCAACAGAAAGTACATAGATTGCTGCTGAAATGCACACCCATGGCCTCACCGTGCTCACATCCACTCTTTGGTCTTCAGAAACATTCAGCAAGCATCCATGAATGTCAGTTGGTGCCATTTTTTCCACATGGAGGAATTCAGTGAGATACCTTTGCTTCATCCACACTTCAATTTCAGACACCATTTTGTCAGACTGCCCCTCTGCTGCCCTTTATCACATTGTAACAAAATGTAATGGAATATTGGTGGGCCTCCACTGCCAGCCATACCACCAACAAACACCTCTGACATCACGAGCCAACATAATAAAAATAGGAGGCGTTACTTTCGGAGCAGCCCTTGTATGTATACATCCAAGCTTCTAAAGGTGATTTTCCTTTATACTTATTTGTTACATCAGATTGCATCAGGGTGCTGTGGATTGAAAAAGATGTTTTCTTCCTCTTTTGATAATTGTCTTGTGCTAAAAAAAATACAAGGCTAATCTGTAGATGGCAAAGGATGAAATACTAATAAAAAACTGTCCTTTTTTTTTTTAAGTAAATATTTATGGCACTTTGGGATGCCATTTTTTATTTTTACTGCACAGTAAGACTCAACAAAGACTTAATTTACAATCAGAAATAGTTCCTCACAGGGTTGGATGCTGTGGTCCCTGCAGCTGTACAGCTGTTGGCGTATGAGGTGCACATTCCTTGCTGCTCACAGCCTGGGCTATCAGTGCAAGGCTGGAAGACGAAGGTTGGGAAATGCCACTTTGGAAGAATTCTGATTTGGGATAGTATTCTTGTGCCTTCTTCATCAGTTTGGCTTAAGAGAAAAGGCATTTAGCATCATGACGTCTGTATGCTGTTAATACAGAACTTCACGGCACTAAAAAAATCTCACACATTATTATTTATTTATTTTTAATGGACACAAGGACAGTGATTGAGGCTATTGGGAACTGTTGCTTCCTTTCAGTGGGTTACCAGGAATAGCAGGAATAAAGCTTTCTAAAGTTCAGGATAGTTCTGTCCCATTGGAGACAAGATACGCATTTTATAGAAGAAGGGAAGGCTAGGTTCTGTTTATTTTCAAGAGAGAAAGGAAATTACAGAATTTACAGAAATTGTAGACGAGACTTGTAGCTACCTATTAAATGTGAAGTATCAGGGTCTACTGACCCCAGTGAGTCTACTCTCACTGTGGAGGTGGTCTCCAAGGAGCTGTCACAGAGCAAGACAGCTATGGTGAAGGCCACGAGAGTTATAATTCACACACACACACACACACAAAAAAATGTGAAGTAAGTTGGCTTTGAGAGTTTCACAATGGCAAAGAATGGGAATCAATATGCCGGCCAAAAAAACAAGCAACAATGGGTAAGAGTATAAACAAGTAAGGCAGACATATAGGTGGCAGGCAGCCAACAAAGAGGAAGGAAGAAGCTAAAATAAGCTGATGAATGAACTGACAGGAAATATTTAGCTGTGAAAGAGATAACGTGTGACTTAGAGGGAAATAAGAGGAAAGAGTTACAAGGTTAAATCTATAAAATAATACAGTGGTTATTTAGGGGAAATTTTTCTGATGTCTTGATGCAAACAGAAAGGACAGAACAAAGAAGTACAGGGGAAGTGCTGTAGAAGTGCAGGCAAACAGAGATGGTGGCACCTTGTCCCAACAAAGAACAACCAGGCCCTTTTGAACCCTGGCTTATCTTGTGTGATCACCATTCTGTTTTGTGCATTTTCTCACCTGACTTGCAAAAAATACATGCGGTATTTCTGGAGTCTTTTGAGTGCTTCCTTGCTGCATAAGGTCTAAATCCCCTCTTGCTTATCTTTCGAATAGGTTGTACCTTGTGCTTTGGAGTTCTGGTGGGGAGACAGAAGAATTCTGTGCAAGTAACATCCCACATAGAGGAGAATAGGAACAAGCTTCCCAGTTTTAGACAAAGTTGAGAAGACATGAAGCAGCAGATGTGACTAATTATAAAGAAAAAAAGGTTGACTTCTTCAACCAGATCAGCGTACTTCAACTGCATTAGCAGGGTACCACTTCGGTATCTCTTCTCGAAGCAGGAAGAAGTAATGGTAGCTCTTGTCTTAAAGCGCCTGGCACACTTCCAGTCCTGCTCTTTCCACCCCTATGGATGTTGTGGTGGAGCCCATATAGGCTGGAATTAGTCAGATCAGAGAAAAAGAGAATAATCTGGGAGGACTGTTTTTTTCAGGTTAGTAAATAAGGTAGTGAGCTTTTATAGAGGAATAGAGCTGCAATCCTGAACAAAATTGCATGTTGTAAGTCCATATTTTTTAGACAAGTTAATAGAAGAAACAGCTGGCTCTACATAGAACTTATTACTTTAGCATTCGTGCAAATATGGGGGATGGAAGGGGATATTTTCATAGCACGTATGATTTACTTTCCTCACCGTTCTGCATTCCTTAACATTGATTTGAATTCCTGATTTGAATAAACTTGAACTTACAAAATCTTTAAATTCACAGGGTTTGAATGCTGCATTTGTATCGCTCTGAAATTAAGCAAGTTCCATGTTGGTAATGTTTTTTGAAGTTAGCATTTTTGGACATCTGTGAATAACATTTTGGGGAGATACCAGAAAATCATCAACCTGAGAAAATTACTCATCCATCAAAGAGGAACATACATTATGACACTAAGAAAAATGGGATGAAGAAGCTCTAGGACAGCTTCCTTATTCAAAATTAGAAATAAGGAAGTGGAAAGGGAAAAATTAATGACTTCGCTTTGCTCAGCACAATAACATGATTGGAGTGCAGCGCTTGACTTTGCTATCAGTTGCCTTGAGAAATTCAGTGTGATCACTGTAAAATTAGTAGAAACAGAATAAGGCCTGCATAGTTCTCAAACATATTCACATCTCACAAAACCATTTGTGTGGACCTGGCACTGTGCTCGGTATTACCCAAAATCCAAAGGAAGACACTGATTTTTGGAGCTTACTGTTTAACTGAAAGTGGCCCTTTCTCTCTCTCCTGGATTAAAATGAAAATCAGGAATAGCAGATTAAAATAAAAAAAACAGATGCATGTGGTTTGGAGAGCTTCTTCTAACCTTGTGGTTTCTGATTACTTAGAAATTGGAGAAATTCCCGACCTGGTTACACAGGATATGGAAGGACTGACACCTGTCCAGGACTGAATCTAGTTAGCCTAGCTAGGCAATAAGAGCAGTGAACATTACCCCACAATACAGTAATAAAAAAATCTGGAGAGATTTCATGGTCCCAAAGACAGTGTTGTATATGTTAAAGAGGTGCTGATGTCTTTGTCAGCGTGTCCTATTTGCTATTGCTGTGTAAAACTACCAGACTAAAGCTATCACAGATATGTCTATCAATGCTGCTAACACACCATCCTTTTGTCAGGTCGGCAAGCACTTGGATACCCTCTGTGAATTCTGGCAGTCTTCCAGCTAACAAATGTCTGGACTCTGTAGCATTACCTGCTTCCTGCAACCTGCCACTTATTTACCCTAAATCCTGACTCCTTCCCCTCACAGAAGATTTGGCAAGAAGCCCTGTGACCATTTTCTGCACTGAACATGTGTCAGAGGTATCCCTCTCGATTAAGGACTGGGTTTTTTTTTACCAAAAGCAAGTTTGTGAGTCCCAATGGATGTTCTTGCTTTTATGTTTGTTAGCATCATTGCTTTTCCTTCTTTGTATGAAATAGTTTTCCTTCCTTAACTAATGCACTGAGCTTCTATTCATAAGCTCTCTTTCCAAGTCCCTACCTTGCTATGAAAGAGATCTAAATCCCCTTCATTGAATTTTCTTCAATCCTCAGGAAGCAATTTAGGGAAAAAACTAAATGGTAAAGATCTGAACATATGCGTGAGGTAATGCTTTCCCATTTGCTTGGATTTCCAGAAGTTAATTGTTAATAAATAGGGATTGATAGCAAATGTGCCTTAAAGATAAGGTGCTTTGGAAAAAAAAAATAAAAACCAACAATTCACAACTGCCAGGCCAGCTTAGTCAACCCTTGCTGGTAGAACTTCATGCAGTAGGATGTCAAGTTTGAGACCTTCGGATGGAAATCTGCAAGGAACACTGTTAACAGTAATTAGTTGCAGCATAAAAAAAATGATGTCAACCACTCTTTCAATGAGTTATCTATGATGTCAAAGATGAAAAGACATTAAATGACTTAATTTGTTCACAAATTAACAGAAAAGTTGCAGTTTCAATTTGCTTTCTTTTTCAGATTAAATTTGTTCTTAAAATCTCAGAATCCACAAAGAATGCCAGTTTTTAAACTTCCATTTTCTTGTTTTAATTTAAAGATTCAGCTAGTAGACCTTCAGCAACATCAGTATGTAAGGCACTGACATAACTACGTTTGTGGACAGAGAGATTTGCTATACGAAGCTGTGTTGTTGCAGTACCATATTAAGTAGTGATGAACATCTTGAACTTGTGCAGAGGAAAGGACCAAAGATCAAACTGATTTCCTCATGAGGGAGTTGTCCTGTAAAACACAATGATCCTGTTTTTTGTACGGTAACATAAGAGTTACGGGCTGTACATGGTGGTGACGCAGTTTGGATGGAGAGATGCTGAAGGGCATGTGGAAGATTTTGGATTTTTCAAAGAGGAAAGATTACTGTCCTGTCAGAGTGCACCCTGGCCTAGTCCTTCTCATGTCATTGGGGTGAAAAGAAGGCTTGCTTCTGGCCTGTATCGGAAAGTAGTGGAACAATTCATCTGGATGATGTATAACCTTAATGAGTCACTCTTCTGCCACGGAAGATAAGGGGCACGTACTTTCAGACAAAATAAACTTAATTTCTAATGATGTTAATGAAGAGGGCAGACACTACAACCATTAAACAAACTAACAGCAAGTGCTGGTCCGTCTTTGTGGGCTTGCTTCCCTTCTGCTGACTAAATAGCTTTCAGTTAGCTGTTGCTTGGATGGGGAAACAAAGCGAGACCATTTGAGTGCGCAGACAGCACTGAGACATTCCTGGAGAGCTGGTACTGTTAGTACCTTCAAAAGGTTTCCAAGGAGTTTGTATCTATTTCTGGGATGGAGTCAGCACTGGTTAGTTGGACTGACCACTGTCTGATTTAATGTTAGTCCAAATTAGTCCTACTGATCTGCTGAATTTTGTATAATCCACAAAATCACAGCTATAAGCTGCCTTTGCATGTATGGGTAAAATCAATGTTTCAAAGAAACAAAAAAACTACTTATCCTATTTTAAAAATATATGTAATAAAAAAGAAAGCCAGGATGTTTCTGTTTGGGTCTGCTTGATGTCATGGTGGGATTTGCTGTTCTCTAGTACTTGTTTTCTCATTAGATTAAGGCACCTATGAATATATACAATGAGATAGCCATCTCCTCTGCAGTTGAAAATCAATATTATTGTATAATGCAACAAGCTGTGTGATACACAAGTAGAGGGAGTAGAAAAGAATTGATGAGGCTAGCAGTGACAGGAAATAGAACCATATAAACTGTGTGTAAATTAAATTTTGCAATTTTGCAGTACGTTTATTCTCTAAGATATAAAAAGAGGAAAAAATGGATAGTGTTGGTAGTCCTTGCTGGCCACCTGCTTCACTATTATGCTGAAAAGATGAAGGTACATTCGTTCTATACATCAGTATACATTTTATGCTCTCTGTAACAAAGCATACCATGGTATTTTGCACAATTGCATTTTCTGTTTAATAATAAGAAAAGAATAATAATAAGAAAAAAAGAAAATGAAAAAACTGTAGAGACATTAGATCCTGGAGCACTATGAGCTTGCTAATTTGGGAGTTAAGAAATGTCACAGCATGTTGTTTTGCCTTTCCCTTATCAATATTTTCCAGAGGAGTGTTAACTATTGACTGGACCATCTTGTGATCATTAACAGTGAGCGAAGAAAATGTTGACAGATGATGTAGTTGGATGTCAGTCTGCCAGTAGCAACAGTACAGCAACTCACAACACCTCTGCTCAGACTTAAAAGAAAACATCATACATAGTCACTTCTCAGGTGAGTGATTATGGGGGAGCCGACTGCTGCATAACAGAAAATGACAGAACACACAAAAAGTGCTTATGATATAATTATGTATGGGCGTGTGTATTTAAGAACTGTGTGTGAGATGGACAGGTAGGGAGAGAGACATCAGACTGCCATTTTCTCTTGTCCATTTTGCTTGAATTTGCAAACAAGAGTCTTTCCAAAAAGTACGTCTCTTTTCTGAGGAGAGAAGCTGAACGGGAATGAGAGGTTATGTAGTAACTGCTCAGAAATGCCAGTAGAGCAGTAGTGCTGTGACCCAGGCACTAAGCTCTTTGTCTCTGCAGCCAATTGCTACCATGATTTCACTGAGTATATTGTACAGACTGCCATCTTCACCAACCGTGAGGAATAACCCAGATATATTAAGCTCCAAGAGCACAATTCTCTATCAATCACCTCAAGTTAAAGCATCTCCAAAGTAGAGAACTGTACCGCACTCTCATCTCCTTGATTCAAGCAGTGGAGGAACCATAACACAACTTGGCGAGAAAAATGGTCTCAGGAAACTGCTATTAAAAAAAAATGCTGATTTCCATCCTTTATTGGATGCAGCAGGGAACATGATCACTGAGGATAAAGAAAAGGCTGAGGTTCTCAATGCCTTCTTTACATCTGTCTTTAATAGTCAGATCAGTTTTCCTCAGGAAGTCTGGGATGGGGAGCAGAATAAACCCTCCCATGATTCAGGTGGAGACAGTTAGAGACCTTCTATTCTAGACAGCTACAAGTCCACAGGGCCAGATAGAATCTGCCAAAGGGTGCAAAGGGAGCTGGTGGAGGTGAATGGCCAACCGCTTTCCATAATCTATCAGTGTTCATGGTCAACCAAGGAATTCCTCTCTTCCCAGAGGAGGGGAGGCTTGCCAGTGTGACTCCCACCTACAAGAAGGGTCATAAGGAGGATCCGGGGATCTGCAGGCATGTCAGCCTGACCTTGGTGACAGGGAAGGTTATGGAACAGGTCATCTTGACTGAGATCACATGGCACATGCAAGACAACCAGGGGATCAGGACCAGCCAGCATGATCATTAAAAGCAGATGCTGCTTGACCAACCTGAGCTCCTTATATGATCAGGTGATCCCCCTGGTGGATGAGGGAAAGGCTATTGACATAGTCAACCTAGATTTTAGCAAAGCTAAAAATTTCTTTGATGGGTAAAGAACTGGCTGGAGCGCTGGGCCCAGAGAGTGGTGGTGAATGGAATTATACACAGCTTGTGTCCAGTTATGAGTGGGATTGGTATTGGAGCTCAAGCTATTTTATATCTTTACTGATTATCTGGATGAGGGGATTGAGTGCAATCTCAGTAAGTTTGCAGATGACGCGAAGTTGGCAGGAAGTGCCTGAAGGCCCTACAGAGGTATCTGGACAGGCTGAATAGCTGAGCAGAGGCTAGTGGGATGAAGCTCAGCAAGACAAAGTGCCAGGTCCTGCACTTTTGTCACAACAATCCCAGGCAATGCTACAGGCTTGGGGAAGAGTGGCTGGAAGACTGTGCAGAGGAAAAGGACCCAGGGGTGTTGGTCAATGCTCAGCTGAACATGAGCTAGCAGTGTGCCCAGCTAAGAAGGCCAATGGCATCCTGGCCTGTATCAGTAATAGTGTTGCCAGTAGGAGCAGGGAAGTGATCATTCCCCTGTACTCAGCTCTGGTGAGGCCGCATCTTGAGTACTGTGTTCAGCTTTGGGCCCCTCACTGCAAGAAAGACGTCAAGGCCCTGGGGTATATTCAGAGGAGGGCAATGATGCTGTATAGGTGGGGTCAGCCCCTTCTCCCAGGTTACCAGCAATAGAATGTGAGGGAATGGTGACAAGCTGCACCAGGGGAGGTTCAGGTTGTATATTAGGAAAAAATTCTTCTCTGAAACAGTGGAAGGTGGTTGAGTCACCATCTCTGGTAGGTGCTGAAGAAATGCATAGATGTGGTAATAAAGAACATGGTTTAATGGGGAACATTGTTGGTAGGTTGACAGTTGGGCTAGATTATCTTAGAGGTCTTTTCCATCGTCCTTACTAATTTTATGGTTCTGTGATTCTTTATACAGCTAATTCAAGTGTCCCTCCTCAGCACTCATAGCTTCTTTATCATCCTCACTGCCATCCTGTCTGTTTTGTATGTGGATCACAGCACCAAGGCTGCATGAGTGCTATTTTGTTCTTGTATGTTTACATCAGAGGAAGGGCTATCTGTTCTACAAAGTGTGGAGTGCTTAATTCACCTGAGGGCTTCCACTTCAGGGCCTCATTGTGCTAGGCACTGCACAAGTCCATAGGAGCTTCCTGTTCTGAAGAGCTGAGGAAGTCAGACAGAGTAAGGTCAGGCACAGGAAGAAAAGACCCAGAGTGGTAAAGTAATTGGCCCACAGTCACACAGCACGAGGACTGCACAAGGGTCAAGGGATGCAGCAGTGGCAATGATGGCCCTTTGAAGAAGAAACTTTTAACTCTCAGATGAAAAGAGCAGCTGTTTACTAGTGATATGGTACATAGATTCAGTGCAGCGTTTCTCCTCAAGTGCCTCCTATTAATTTCTAAATAATCACAAGCTATTAAGATCTTTTGCATTTTCCCCACAGACTGATGTCCATACATTTCAGAAATCTTTCTTTCACCATTTTTTGGTATCTTTCTTAAGAATTAAGCCTCTGGGATAGAAACAACATTTGGTGTAGAACACAAGCCAAGCAGCTTGGATACTGAAATGCTAGCCCCTGGGAACCCTCCCCACACATCAGATCACACATTCTCCTCAAAGGGCTTCTCCTGGCACACCACCTGAGGGGCTCTCCATTTCCTGACTGAACGCCACATGGAAAATTAAACTTCACAGAAAGTATATATAAAATCCAACACCTCTCTGTAACAAGCTCTAAGGAGTAGCTAGATATTAAGTCGTTAATTCTTACCACTGTATAATACATGGTGTATAATTACCACTGTATAATACTGTGCTGCACACAGATCTTCTAATGTGCTGAGCAAACTGTAATTTATTTCATATATTTTCCTTAAATATTTTGGGTCCTTACCCTATTTCCTTCTGACATCTGCTCTCTTTTTTCCTCTCTTACTTTCATTCTGTGCAATAACATCTGTGTTTTGTAGTTCTATCCCTGCAAAATCCTGCATGCAAGATTTCCTTAAGCTCATCAGAACATGCTCTGGGATCAGCTAACTTAAGAAGCACCACTATTGATTTCTGCCTAAAATTCCTACCAAGGGCAGTCCTCACAGCTTCAGCCCAAGCATGGCCTGAAGTCTTGTTCTGTGGGGAGTAAAGAATGGGCAACATGGAAATAAGTGAAAACTAAAAAAAGTTATTGTTCTGATTTCTTTTTACTGTAAAATCTATTCACTTCTTTGAGCTGGTGCATCTCTTTTCATCTATATGTATACAAATGCATATATGCGTACATATAGTAAGACTAGTTGCTCCCTGGGCACATAGCCCCTTGCGCTGGTTGATAGGGATGGGGAACAGAGTAGGCTCTGCATGATCCGTGATGAGATGGTTTTGGACCTACTCCAAAAGCGGGATGCTCACAAGTCCATGGGGCCGGATGGATTGCACCCTGGAGTGCTGAGAGAGTTGGCAGATGTGGCTGCCAGGCCACTCTCCATCATCCTTTGACAGTCCTGACTAACTGCAAATGTCCTGGCAGACTGGAGACTGGCAAATGTGGCACCCATCTTCAAAAAGGGCCGGAAAGATGATCCTGGTAGCTACAGGCCTATCAGTCTCACCTCGGTGCCCAGGAAGATTATGGAACGGATAATCTCAGGAGCCATCATGGACCAGCTAAAGGTCAACCAGGGGATCAGGCCTAGTCAGCATGGGTTTAAGAATGGTAGATCCTGTCTGACAAACCTGATTTCATTCTATGACAAGGTGACTCTCTTAGTGGATGAAGGTAAGGCTGTCAATGTGGTCTACCTGGACTTCAGTAAAGCCTTTGACACTGTCTCCCACAACATTCTCATGGAGAAGCTGGCTGCCCACAGTTTGGATGGGCATATGCTCTGCTGGGTGAAACACTGGCTGGATGGCCAGGACCAGAGAGTTGTGGTCAATAGAGTGAAATCCAGTTGGCAACTGGTCATGAGTGGTGTCCCCCAGGGCTTGTTACTGAGGCTGCTTCTATTTAAATTCTTTATTAATGGTGTTGATGAGGGGATTGAATGCACCCTCAGTAAGTTTGCAGATGACACCAAGTTGGGAGGGAGTGTTGATCTGCCAGAGGGGAGAAAAGCAATACAGAGGGACCTGGATAGACTGGATCAATGGGCCAAGGTTAACTGTGTGAGTTTCAATAGGGCCAAGTGTCAGGTCCTGCATTTTGGTTACAACAACCCCAGGCAACCCTACAGGCTTGGGGAGGAGAGTCTGGAAAGCTGCCTGATGGAAAGAGACCTTGGTGTACTGATGAACAGTCAGCTGAATATGAGCCAGCAGTGTGCCCAGCTGGCCAAGAAGGCCAATGGCATCCTGGCTTGTATCAGGAATGTTGTGGTGAGCAGGACTAGGGAAATAATCCTGCCCCTGTACTCAGCACTGGTGAGGCCTCACCTTGAGTACTGTGTTCAGTTTGGGACACCTCAGTACAGAAAGGACATTGAGGTGCTGGAGCAGGTCCAAAGAAGGGCAACAAGGCTTGTGAAGGGCTTGGAGAATGTGCTGTAGGAGGAGCGACTGAAGGAACTGGGCTGTTTAGTCTGGGGAAGAGGAGGCTGAGGGAAGACCTTATTGCTCTCTTCCAATATTTGAAAGGTGCTTACAGCGAGAGCGGGGTTGGTCTCTTCTCACTGGTGACAGGTGACAGGATGAGGGGAAATGGCCTCAAGTTGTGCCAGGGTAAGTTTAGGTTGGATATCAGGAAAAACTTCTTTACAGAAAAGGTTGTTAAGCACTGGAATAGGCTCCCCAGGGAGGTGTTGAGTCACCATCCCTGGATGTGTTTAAAAACCTTTTGGATGCGGTGCTCAGGGACATGATTTAGCAGAGGGTTGTTAGAGTTAGGGTAGTATGGTTAGGTTGTGGTTGGACTCAATGATCTTTAAGGTCTTTTCCAACCTGAGCAATTCTATGATTCTGTGATTCTATATGTATACATATGCATATATATACATAGATGCATCCATCTAACTACATATGTTTTGAGAAGTAACAAGTTCTGAGTCAAATTCCACTTTCTCCTTCCCATTTTTTAAGCCATTCTTCACACTCATGACAAACTGCTTTTGCTGATAAATGATATGCCTTTGAGTAGCATTTTGTGAATTTGCTGCCACAGTAGGAGAACTGCAGCCAGCTACTTTTTATACAGGGCCACTTCTGGAAAATAAAGGAAAGCAAAGGGGCTGTTCATGGGAGAAGGAAAGGGCATCCAGGCCACCACAACCACTGGGACCATCCAGTGCCGGTGCTGTGGGCTCCCTTCTGTTGGGCCCTCACCGACTCAGGAAGGCTTGAGGGAGGCTGCAGCGCAGACTGGGCACAGCTGGCTGCTCCAGGCCCCAGCACTGCTGCCTTTCATTCTGTTCTTGCCCAAGCCTCTCGCCTGCCTCCCTCTTCCAGTTTTATGTAAACTCTGGGGTCCTACCGGATGAAAGTGCTCTCTGTTTCTCAGCAGAGCTGCGGCTTTTGGATTTTACAGCCCCAAAATTACTTCACGATGATCCAGAGCACACATCACAGCCCAAAAACCACACGGGAGGTGTGCTGGTAAAGAAAGCTGAGAGTTGCTGAAGTAGCCAGACTGAAATTTATAACCATGACCTGGGCCTTGTCAGGCCTTTATGACACAGTGTAAAGTGAATTGCTGCTTAGTCACCAATTTGCTTGGCAAGATTGGCTGGATTAGGAAATACATAAAAGGTCAGACAGTAGGAGTTTGTCTAGACATCCTATTTTGGATTATATGCTCTACACGTTTCTGTGGCAACCCCTGCAAAACATTCATATTTTAGCAATATTTTTGAAGGCTTCTTTTCTGTAACGGGCTACTAAAGCTTTTGTGAGCAAAATTAACTTGTTTCTTTACTGTGCACTGCCCCACAGTTATCCAGATATGCTGTTTTGGAAAGCAAAGAGGAGTCACCTTGGCTGGGCAACCCGAGTGCCAGCAGTGTCTGGTTTGTATGAGAAGTGATTCCCTCGGGAGCAGCACATGCAAGTGCTATCTGTGACAGAGACAAGAGGCAGGCACTGCATGCTCCTTTCCATATCCCAGGAGGAGCTCATCCTCAATTGATCAGCTGCCTTTGTTGCCCAGGCTCCATTTTGACATTTCCAGGGGCAGCAAAAGGATGGAGCACGCACAAAAGGCAGAAGATAGTCTGTCAAATTCTCTGCTTGCAAATAGGAAATTGAAGTCAGTGAGCAAAACAAGTGGTGTTACAACTTGCAAGTTGCAACTGAGTCCACCAGGATTTTATCTGGGCTGCTCAGAAGTTTTAACAAAGCAAATGCCTTCAGAGCAAAGTATCGTAGCAAGGGAGGAAACCCAACAAGCCAAGCAAAATAGACTCCATAACCAGGTTCTTTTACGTCTGTGACATTATTGTGATTTACTCCATTCCATCCTATCCCTCCTGCAAGTGAAAAAGTGGAACGATTTCAAATGTAGAGTTCTGGGATCCTTCCGCTCAGACTTTACGCTGAGCAAAGAAAAAAAAGAACTCCAGGAGTTTCAATGACACTAATTGGATTTGGCTGGGCTTTCCAGGTTCAATCAAATAGATGCCAATTTAAACTAAATAGAATGAAACAAGAAAGATTTTATGAAAAACAAGAGCAGATTTACTTTGTCTACTCAAGTAAAAATTAATGAATAAATAAACACTATAGACAGCACTTTTGACCAGGTTCATTAAAGTAAGTACATGCCTTAACTTTATGATTTGTATTATCTAATACCAGGAAAACCAGCTTTCAAATTAATTCCTGAAAGGGCTGGTATTTATTAGGAGTGGCCAGGTTTCTTTACTTTTTCTCATAATTATCGTATGGATAAATAGTATTGTAAAGGAGGCTTTGTATTGCTGTCTGCTGACATAGCCAGCACCTGGAGCCATGGTGGTGCTAATTTGCTGGTGCAGCAGACGTTCCTGTGAGAATATAATGCATCTTCCTTAGGTTGTTCTCTTCCTCACATGTGTCCAGTCCCTTCAGAAAAGCAGGTATCATTATCCCCATTTTGCAGATGAGGAACAGCTGGAGAAAACTAGGGCTTAGAGAAATAAGCAGACAGTTTTGGGAAGGTGTGGGCTGTTCACAGCTTCACTGACGCTTACAGCATGAGAGTGCTGTTTCTATCACCACTGGATTCTTATACATGTGTTGAGAAGCTGTGTAATTAGGTTAATTTGTAAATTAAACTGCAAAATACCACAGTGAATTATAGCTGGGTAAGAGTAAAAGCACGGTGTTGCTGAACTGAGCAAGATTTCTGAAGTAAGAGCAAAGAATAATAGTTGTTGTGCTGATATTCCATGAATTTGAAACGTAATGCTCCAGCATTTCCCAGGCAAATTGGGACAACACATCTCTGGCACAGTCAGAGAGATTGCACATGAATTTGGGGAGTGTAGCAACACCCCCAGGGCCAAAGGTGTGTGCACTGATGTATGTGCTTATGTCTATCACATTCTACGCTCTAAAATAACCACAGCAAATGCTTATTTCATAGCCTACCTGTTCTCCAAGCTGACAGCCTATGAGTCAAATACTTCAAAACTGAAATGCACAATGGAAGGGAAGTTCCACGTTTATCCAAGCAAACACCTCTCTGTTTTTAAATTGTTTTCATCAAGGTTCCTTTCGTCATGCTTCCTTGCTGATTTGCCTATAAAATGAGCTTTTATTTAATGTTTTGAGATAATAAGAAGGCTACAGAACCACATCAGATATTCCTGGATTCCAGCACCAATCTGATATCTATTATTATTACTATTATTACGCAAACAGTCTGGTTTAGGCAAAGGAGCTATGTAATACAATTTGCAAAATGAATAACAGGTCTCTGCCCTAAGGAGCTTACAGTCTAAAGGCAATTTTGGCAACGTTTTCAAAGGTGCTGAATACCCACAGTTTATGATGACTTCAGAAGGAACCTACATGTACAATGACAACTTTGAAAATCATGCCAAATATAAATAATTACTTTTTTCTTCTTTGATATCTGGAAGTCACTCATAACTTTTAAATTACAAACATACTGTCATGGTGTGGTGGGGTTTTTTTGTTTCATTTTGTTTTTTGTTTGTTTTGTTTTTCTTTTTCTTGTTTTTCCTGCTTCTTTAGTCCCTTTTCCCCTTTTCCAGACAGGTTTTTGTTTGATTGACAGACATCGATCATTTCTTCTACGAAGGGGAATCTGATAGTCTTCGTAGGGACTGCCAGCCACTGCCAGGGAAAGTCCTACTAAATGCAGCAGCTGTTGGGATGAACTGCATTCCTATTTTTATAGGTGACTGTGGCCAGAATGTTGTCTATTACTTGTAAAGGTTAAGTTGAGGACATTAGATTTCACTAATGCTTACACATGTGAAGGGCGAGTAGGTAAGATATTTCAGATACTAATGTAGAAGTAAGTATCAGGAAAAAGAAAGGAAGGTTTTGATAGGTGTTTGTACATAGTGAGGAGGATATTTTAAAGTAGTTTTTAATTATAGGCTTCCTGACAACCCAATACCTTTAAAATGCTAGGGCAATAAAATCTGTTGCAAAGTACATCACCAAATTTAAAATTTAAGCAAATTGCACATAGCTTACGATGTTTCCATGATTCGTGAAGATAGCTGGATGTGGGACTGGCACTGTGTGTTGTGAATAATCTCTGATCTCTTCATCCTTCTTATTGAGCCATGCAATGCAGTAATTATTTCTAAAGTGGAGTAAAGAAAATGGGAAAATTATGCCTAGATTAAGAGGAAAGATTTTTTCTGGGCACTATGGTGATATCACTCTGGTACAGGACTCAATATTTTCCCTCTTTTACCTTAAAAACAAGCTATAAAATATCAGTGTTTTTACAAAGTAGAAAAGAAAATGAGAAGATAACTCTAACAATTTGATATAGGTACTAAGCTGCAGAAAAGCAGTCCAGAGCAAGTCAAAGGCTTGAAAATAAAAAATAAAATTAGTTCTTTGTATTCAAAAGAAAAAAGTAATTTTAGTCACACCTAACTCTTATTTAATTCTTTTCTCTTGTGGATCTTGAAGAACCTTAGTGAATCAGTTAGTATACTCTCTGATTTACTAATGGGGGAACTCAAAAACAGGCAATTTCATGTGGTCAGGGCTGCCCAGTATACCAGCTAGTAGCAACACCAACATCCTGCTGCAGTGCTGCATCCGCTGGATTATATTACCTCCAAATGCTGTATTCAGCTAAAATTCATGCAAAAGCATTGTTAAATTATCACCAATACCAGCATGCAAACTACAAGGAAAATTGGGTAATCTCTGATCTACAGTACGCTTTGAGAACCATCTGTTCCTTCTGACCATGACACCTGCACTCAAACCTGCCATGAGACTGGAAAAGGCTCCTTTCAGTGATCTGCTCAGCTCTTTTTTCTTCTCCGCAGGAAGGTGGAGGCTAACGGCTTCGCCTCTTCTACAGACTTTCTGCTCAGGTTGCCCTGGAGCTTCCATCCGCCTTCAGGAAAATGGTTAGATTTTCTTCCTGCAAGTTTCCTTGGTACCTGGCATCTGGCCAGAGTCTACATTCTTTGGCATGCTCCTATGCAGCTTCACATTGTCCACATACTTGAGTATAGTTCTGGTTATTAATGCATATATTATCGTATTTTGGCAGCAGTTTTCTATAAGATAAAATATATATATATACTACTTTTGTTAATGTTGCTTATCTCCCTTGCCAAGTTGTTATCTCTCTTCTCCTTTCTTGGGTCTTTTCCAGTGTTTACTTTCCCTCCACATAATTTTCTTTCTGGCTGAATATTGTATTGTATTAATTACTACTTCTTTCTATTTCCCTCTGCCTTTTTCCCTCATTTTATCTGTGTTCATGACCTCTATCCTTTTTCTATGTCTTTTTCCTACATTTCTCCTTTTCTGTCTAGTTTGTGCCAATACTCAGCCAGAAACTGACTGGTCGTGTCAGAAAGTTTGGGGAGTTTCGAAGCAAGTGCATGAGCAGCAGTTGGTTAGGCCAAGTGAACCATCTGCATTCACCGGTTTCTCAACAGCTGTTTCTTCTACCTTCTGCTTACTCTGAGCATATGGAAAAAGGCACAACTGACACGTTTACTGGAGCAGCACTCTGTAGGAGTAAAGGGATGACACAGCTATCCCAAAGCGACAGAGTGCCCATACCTTTTCTTCCTGACTACCTCAGCTAGGGCTCACTTCCACTTTTCTTATAGCTCTTTAGAGGTTTAGATAAAAGTTTTGGCCATAATGTCGGGCAGGATAACCCATTAAATATTTGCAACTACTGTCAAAAGTGGTCACTTCTTGGTTGAACAAGGTCAGCAGGGCTGTAGCCCCTCATAACAATAATACAGCGATGCAGATAAATGGATCCAAAAATGCCTGAGTTTGGACACAGCTTTGGTGAGTGTTTTCTGTCTAGTCACTGTCACAGAAATATTTAGTTAAAAATATTTATCACTTGTGTTTTTAATTGCCAAGTTTGATTCAAAGTTATTAAGAACAAAATCTGTACAGTTGTGTGCCATCAAAACCTGCTGCTGTTCCATGCAGAAGAGTACATATAGCACAGTATGTTGTAACTGCTGCCCTGAAGAATAGTAACACCAGCAATGGAAACTGCTTTCAAGGAATATGTACACTTCCACGTGTGCCTGTTTTGGAGACAGAACCAGTATGACCAGAGGATCCACCCATTCCCCAGAAGCATGGCCTTGAGTTCTGAGGCTTATTTATCTCTGCTTTGCCATTCCATTCCCTTGCCTGCAGAATCAGCCACAGCAGAAAGGATGGTGAGGCAAATGGAGCTTCCCAGTCTGCCAGCCCTTCAAGCACCATCCCGTGCAGTTGTGCTTTCAGTGAGGACAGATGACATGGTGCTTAAATTGCCTGGGGCCCTGCTTACTTGGACTCGGATCATTGTTAGAGCAAGTGGAAAAGTGTCGACAAAAAAGCCTCATGCAAATAGCCTCTTGTTTAAAAGCTTAGTGCCTTCAGCTGTTTGTATCTGAAACGTCATGGTGTAGGAGGAAAGATCTAATGTCTTATGGGGTACTGGGAAACACCGACTTCTGTGAAATGCCTGCAGCCTTCTTCAGATATTCTTTGAGGTTTTATTTTTAACTGTTTCAGTAAGCAAAAGGTCAAGAGTGATTGTTTGGAGGATAAGTAAACAAAGTGTTGGTAATTTAATGTAATAACTGTTTTCTGTCTGTCAGTTCTTCATTGAGCTGCAGAAACCAGACTTTAATTGTTGTCTTTTCCTCAAAACATGATTGCTTCTGCAGCTCTCTCCTTGACTTGCTGCCAGCAATGCATTATCATACACACAGGATCTCAGAAGACTTTTAAAAGCTGCGTATCATCACAAGCTGTCTGCTTGGTAAAAAAATAGTGTAGTGTTTGCTCTACTGAAACAGTAGTTAGCTGCGAGGTATAAATTTCAAGATGATGACTGCAGAGTTTGGATGGTGATGCAAGGGCCACAGAGAAGGCAGTAGCTCTGAGAATGCTTGCCCAGAACTCCTCATCACTGAGGAATGGCTGAATATACATAAATAGCAGTATGATTGGCTGGAAGAGTCTTCATCTCCTAATTACCTGTTGCTAACACATGCACTGGAATAAGAAATCCAAGTTACTATGACGCACAGTCCATCTCCTCCCTCCCCCAAACTCCCGGCTTTTTTACATTCATATCTATCATAAAACCACTTTTTTTTCTCTCTCCCTTCTCATCTTTGTCTTTTTCTATTCTCCTCTCTAACACTCTCTTGAATGGGTCTGCCTCTGTCTACACTGAGTAACTAAACGGATCACTACACAGAAGGCTTCCAAAGGGAAATTGCCCATTCCTTTCATCTGTATGGTGAAGTGAAATACTGTTCTTTGAAACTTTGTTCAAGCCAATAATACATCTGTCCCCTGACACATGTACAGATGTAAAATCTGCTTTCTATTAATGTCCCGTTAAAATGTAGGTCATCTGGACAGCTGCTTCTGCTGATACACTTCCATAGAATTGAGCTATCTGTAGCTGTGATGAAAGGTTGCTTGTGCAGATACCCACTGTGCAGTAGAAACATAGTTTTGTACAGTTTTCTGTTCACAAAGGATTTCATCACTGGAACTAATGCAGAGTACTTCAGGTTTCCTGGATTTAGCTGTTTTAAGTCAAAGTTTCATAATTCAACAGGGTATCTCCTTTCAGAGCTCTTCTTTTCAGTCATTAAAACAAGTAAACAAAAATTTAACTATTACTTTTGGTAGAGCAAAAGTTTGCTTTCTTTTATGTATGAAATGTTGCCAGTTAAAGTTTTTATTTAACAATTTATCCTTCATAATTAGATTCAGCTAAATCCCACAGCATATCTTTCTTGTCATCACATCATCAAATTCATAGATTGTGATCCAGAAGATAAAAGTAAATGGGCCACATAATGGACAGTCACAAATGACTTTATAATGCTGTATTGGGCTGCTGTGCCTCAACAGTCATTGTCTGTAAAGGGAGCTGCAGTGAGCAGCATGAATGCCCATCATATCTGCTGCATCAGCAGGTAGTCATGCAAAGCCTACAAGTGCCATTCACCTCACAGGGACTTACCCCAAGAGAGTTGCTCTAAGAGCCGTTTATTTCCTCTGATGATGTCTGTCCATTTGGATAATGACACAATCGAAACTGACTAGTTAAAATATGGTGAATAATATTTAGCCAGTTAAAATAAGTGTTTTGAACTCTGTATCAGATTTGACCGCATGTTGTTTAACAGCCTTAGGAGACGAAATAATTTTGTAGTATTGAAGATGTTACATCTAGAAATGAGCTTAGAAGGTATTACTGTTGTTTCTTCATCCTCTGAAATCATTTTGTGCACTGCTGGAATATGCTGCCATATGTTAACCACTGAACCTTAGAAAGAATCAACAATATCAACAATTTTGTGTATAAATACTTTCCATGACCATCAAAATCATATTAAAAGGTAATGAAACATTGCCCTAAGAGTGACCACTCAGACCTGAAGCCATGCACTGTATCATTCCCGTCACCTGTATTTGGAGTTTTTGTAACTGACCCAAATCAATTTAGAAACAGCATAAGGTGGTTCTAGCTTCTTCAAGTGCCAATTTAGTATCTGATTCTGGTAATGGTAATGTACCATCAGCTGAGTAACGTACAGTCAGCCTTACAGTTAGTGCATAGTCTCCAAGAGAGCTTTCTATCTTTAGCTATTTTTTGTAATTCTGCTGGTTTGCAGCAGGGAGACAGCTCCAGGCCTCTACTGTACTGCTCTTGAGGTCCCTTGGACTCCAAAAAGAAAGTTACAAAGGTCTTCTTAACATCAGGCTACATGTCACCATCCCCCTATCATTCTGAAAAATATTGCTGAGACCAACAATGACAGCTGAGAAAAGCTGCGGTTTTCTTTTGATCATAGTTGAAGGGTCCCATTAGCACAAATTTGTCCTAGCTTGAAGGAGCTTCATTGATGTGAGTGGCTGCAGTTGATTTGCATTTAGAGGATCAGATTCTTCATCAGCCTCTCAGCCATTTGTTTCTCATGGGTTTTCAGAAGTGAGCAGGGGCATTTTATTTTAGAAGAGGAAAATATTGGTAATAGAAAATGCAATTAAAAAAAAAAAAGCCTTGGAGGGTGGGGTTTTACTACCCAAAATGGACTCAGCTCATTTCTATTTCTTTCTTTCTTTTAACTTAATGAGAAAGTAGAAGAGGTAGTTCTTTTGAGTATACTACATTTTGTATCTTGGTTTTCTACAAAACAAAACAAAACAAAACAAAACAAAACAAAAAAAACATGCTTTGCTTTATGGTTTTATCTGTGTTTTTTATTTTATGAATGAGCAAGAGTTAAATTTTTTGTTTGTTTGTTTAAAAAGAATATAAGGCTAAATGTTGTCAGAAAACTTTTTCCAGACATCTACAATTCAACTCATTTTTGGCTTGTTTGTTGTTTGTTTGGCTTTTTTTTTACTAGAGTTGGTGTATTTTCTTGAAAAATAAGTCATAGTTCTACCAGACTCTTAACAACATTTCAAACTCATTTCACTTAAGAATCCACTGCTTCCATATATTTTTAATTAAATTGACCCATAGGAATTGCCGTTGATTTACAGTAAATTGGTTTTGAGTCCCAGTTGTGACATGCATACTTAGCAAATGATACAGGAGAAGCTGAGTTTGTTTTCCAAAACAATCTCAGAGACTGAGTTCTAGTATTCCTGCCTCTCAGCTATTCATTTACAACCTGGTGAGTGCGACAAGGATAGCACACGTAGCAGGAGAAGAGACAGTCTTGCCTCATTCTTCTTAAATCAAAAGACGATGGGAGGGATTTCAAGCTTTTATCTCTGAGACACAGTTTTTTGGGAAAACATTTTTATCCACAGTCTAAACTCAGAGCCAAAATTAAAAACTTCTAAAGTAAAGAACAAAAAATCTCTTGGGATCCTATCAAATGTTTTCTTGGAATTAAAAGTGCTAAGTAGGCTTCTATTTTGTTCCACAGAGGGTAATGAATAATATTTAATAACCTCCCTATGTTGTTGTTGGCCTACCTCTGAAGGGGTTGCCCTGACTGGTCAATGTGGATAATGGATGTCAGAAAAGGTGCTAGGCTATTTGTATATGCCTTGGTGAAGATTTTACCATCCACATTCAAGCGTGGTATTGGGTCTCTATGAAGTGTGTGATTTTACAGTTTCTTTGAAAAACAGTCATTGTTACTTCATTTAGGACAGTCAGAAGAAATAATCTGGGAGGCTGTCTAGAAGGTGCTCATAGGAGTTAAGCAGTTTCTTTAACTAGCGGAGTCGCCTATTCCAAGATTTAACCCTATTAAGATTGGATTCTATTTCAGAGGGGTTAAGGCACTTCACCTCAGCGTGTGTACTTCTGCCTTCCCTCTGCTCTCCTGCTCCACTGCAGCACATCTGCTGCTGGCCAGGCCCTTGGAACAGGTGAGTAGTGACACACCCGTACAGGCCTGTGTGAGCTGAGTGCGCAGGCCCCAGCAACTGGGAATCACTTACTCGGAAGCTGTGCAACAAAAACCCTCAACACTTTCTCTGAAATGGGTCATCTGTAACTTAAGCAAAAGGCAATTTAAACCTCTGAGCAAATTTCAACATTTCCGCTCTTCTGAAATTTTACTATTTTCTAGCGAACCAAATGAATGCTGTTAAAGTTAAATCAAAATCTCCTAATGACCAGCTTGTACAACCCATATTTATCTTCTTTTTTTCTCCTGTCCACAAGTGATCAAATGCATAGACTTTTTTGACAGCCCAAATGATGTTTTGTTTTTCACTACGGAGTTTCTGGGCAGCATGTGTGAGGATATGGACTGTTCCTGTTTCTTTGAACACTTTCATCCTTTGATTTAAGGCTGATTTGTGATTTTTATTTATTTATTTATTTTATTAGAAGGTGCTAAAAAATTATAGCAAACTAACTCATGCCCTTGTCTAGGGGGGACTTTTTTTTTTGCTGCATTGAAGCCTTCTGATCTATCATCATAACTTCATGAGGTTGAAACTTCTCTTTTTCATCTAAATTCTCCAGAACATTTTCTGTATTACATCCTGTTATGTGTTTCTTATGTTGACATTAAAAAATTTGCTGTTTCGTGTCTCTGTGATGACCAACTTGCTCCCCAGGTTTTGTTGCTGATACATTTTGTTCCTTCCTTCTCTACAAGAAGAAAGCACTGTTGCAAGCCTCTCTTCTGCCACAGTCTCTGCAGGTTCCTCTTCATTTGGATGGCTGCAATTTGAGTTAATTGTTATTATGGTTCCTAGAATCACCCATCCTTGCAACCCACAGAGGAATTTGGCTGGGATCATGTTTTTTGTCCTTTTCATTATGAGCAGAATCCACATCAGCTTTTGTTACCTCTGTTATTCAGCAGCTGCAGCTCCCTAGAGCAGTTCTCCTTGCCCCACTGGCAGAAGGTCAGTCAGACACCACAGTGTCTAAAGCCAAAGTGAAAGAATTTTCTGCTTTCTGCAAAAAGTTTAGTTGAGCTGGCCAACTAGAGTTAGTGAGCACTGAACAGTTCCCCAGCAAGTATTAAGGGTCCTGTAATTATTTTATTTAAACCTTGGCAGGTGCTGATATCCATGTATCTGACAAATCATGGATGCTAGTTTGTTGTTGCTCCAGAGCACCACCGGTGATCATACGAAGTTCTGCAGCCAGGAGGAAATGTACAGGTCTCTTCTGAGCACACCAAGCCTCACTGGAAGTTGACTTCTCTAGTAAGGGGTGGCTCCACCATGTCGGTGGCTGCAGGGTTTCTTCCACCTTGTTATGTGTTGCTCTTTGTGTCTGCCAGCCTCCCCTCCTCCGGGGTTAAAGGAGGAAGGGAAAATAGTAGGGCATGAATTAGAAGACAGATAATGGCATAAGAAACTCCCTTCTGGCAGTGCATTAAATCTTCCTCAAGAGCTTTGAAGAGCTTCCTGAAAATAGAAGTGCTAAAACATGTGGCAGGGAGGTCAAACCTCAGCACAGCGAATTGTCCTAGGTCACCTGGGCCAGTTCATTGAGCCCACATCTTTCTCTCAGCCAATCTCTTTCCCCACAGCTAATCAAAATTAGAGCACGTTCCCACTTAACAAATTGTTTTGGAAGTAATTTGCTGCCAGCTGCCATCTTTGCGAGGGTACCATAGCAGCTCTGCTGTGATGTTACTAATATACAGGTATTCCTTCCGACAGATGCTTGTTCAGCGCAGAAAGGAACTCCAGACTGTATCCACTATATGCTACAAGAGGAAAGGAGGATGTTGCTGGTGTGTGGTCTGCAACTGAATGACCCAGTTACCTTTACTGTGGAGTGGCAGAAATGGGATAAATGCTCCATACTTGATAAGACTTTGATTCTTGCAGAAGCAAAATTGCACTGCAGCTTAAAGAACAGAGAATACTGTGATTTGCTGATATTATGGTAGCACTGAGTAGGCTGACTTGAGCGTTGTACACATCTTCAGTGAGGAAAACCATTCATTAGCTGCAAAGCTTAAATCTTCAGTAACTGAAAAGGTAAAGCATGAGATCAAAGCTAACAAACAATTAAACAAGGACTAGAGAATGGAGAAGTGAAAACAGTTAATTAGAAAAGCAAAACTGGAATTCACAAACCAGGTCCAGATTTAATCTTTGTACTTGATGGTTATAACTTAGGCACACAAATGCGGAACTCAGTTCTTACGCTGCAAGAGCTATGGGTCTGTTGCAGAAGAGACTCAAGCAGCTGCAGAATATGCACCTGCTGTGTCTGGGATACCTGTGGGGGTGGAGGAGGTGCCCAGGGAATCCCCTGCTGCTCTTTTGGCAGATCGCTGCCCTTTTCCATTTCAGTCTTTAAAATTGCCATGAAGAGAAGGAAATTGTTCTCTCTTCCTTGCAAGACTGCACAATGCTCACAGCACTCCTTCCAGGCATCCTGCTGCTGAAGTACCCTTGCCAAAGCAACTGCTGTTGCAGCTTGGTTCAAGCACTGCTCCCTTCCTTGCTGACATTCCTTTTCTGGTCTCTATATAACTCTTCTGTCTTAGTCTTAAATTAGCCCGAGTCAGCTTCAGCACCTCAGAAGTGCACAGGGCTAGCGCAGCTCAGTTTGTCATACAGCTCAGTGTGTGGGACAGGTGAGATTTAATTCATAGCGTTCCTTAACTACACCCTACAGCTCAAAATGCATGAATCAGGTCTTGAAAATCATGGGACTTACCTAATGATAATGAGATTTCTTTTTATTTGCCTACATTTTTTATTATTATTATTTTACTTTTAAAATTTTATGCGGCTTTTTGATCGATGTTCAAAGTTCTTCTCCTTACCCATGAGGGCTGCAAGCAGATGTAAATCTAAGATCTGGATTTTTAATTAAAAACATTGAGTACTCCAATCTGTAGGTAAAACACATGTGAAATCACGACAATTCATATTGTTTCATGCAGCCCAGCTTTAAGGTAATGCTACTTAGTGCCATGTTCAGTGTGAGCAGTGCACCCAGAAAAATAAAAAATCTTGGCTGGAGCTGGGACCTCCCTTAGGTTGTCCCTATTGAAGAATGCAAGCCAGTTCACACTACTTCCATATAACCTGAATCTGTGCACAGTGGAGATTCCTTTCTTGCAGTTCCGTATTTCCAGCCCACTACTTAACATTTCTGCAATGTGAAGAACCCAATCTAAAATGCAGTGAACGCTGGTGTTACTCTGGGAGTGCTTGTCCCATAGGGGGTACAGAAAGTGTAAATTTAGGTAATTTAATTTGCTTTTGTAGCTTTTCAGGGATATAAGAGGCCAAAGGCTGTGGTAAAATGATCAAGGAAAAAAAGGATATTTTAAAGTGAAGGTCTTTCAATGGACATCTATAACCATAGGAACTGGAAGACTCACTGGTTTGGATCCATCACCGGCAGTTAGACAGGCTGGTTTCTGAATTTTACTTCTGAGGTTTTGTGCAAGTTAAAATTCAGCCAACTCTTCAAATATAGACTACTTGGGAATTTAAATTTATGTAAAGCAACTGAACTTGAGCAGATAAGTTTCCTGGAAATTAGAAATGATTTCAAACTGCACCACTGTAAGCCAACATTTAAGCAGTCCAAAGTCTAGCCTCGTTGATCAGTTTCTCTTCTTCAGTCTTCTTGCCAATCTATTAATGATTTGGCCTCTGCAAGGACATTGTTGAAGATAGGAGAAAACTGCAAAACACACATTTGGAATCAATTTTGACTTTGGAAACTGTGAGATACTGAAATACTTAAATTCTCCTTGCAGCATACTCTTCACAAATTTCATAGAATCATAGAATCACAAGGTTGGAATGGACCTATAAGATCATCTAGTCCAACCGTCCTCCCATTACCATTGCTATGACAAGCCACTAAACCATATCTCATAGCTCCTCATCCAGACGCCTCTTGAACACTGCCAGGGATGGCAACTCCACCACCTCCCTGGGCAGGCCATTCCAGTGCCTGACCACTCTCTGGGAGAAAAAGGTTTTCTAATCTAAACCTCCTCTGGTACAACTTGTGGCCATTTCCTTGGGTCCTGTTTGTTGCCTGGGAGAAGAGGCCAAACCCCTTCTCATCACAACCTCCCTTCAGGAAGATGTAGAGTGCAATAAGGTCTCCCCTGACTGAGCCTCCTCTTCTCCAGACTAAACAGTCCCAGCTCCCTCAGCTGTTCCTCATAAGACTTGTTCTCCAGACCCCTCACCACTTTTGTTGCCCTCTCTGGACGCATTCCAGGGCCTCAATGTCTTTCTTATACTGAGGGGCCCAAAACTGAACACAGTACTTGAGGTGCGGCCCTACACCAGTGCTGAGTACAGGGGGACTATTGCCTCCCTGCTCCTGCTGGCCACACTATTTCTAATGCAGGCCAGGATGGCATTGGCCCTCTTGGCCACCTGGGCACACCGTCGGCTCATTTTCAGCCGAGCATCAACCAAAACCCCCGGGTCCCTTTTCTCTTCATAGTCATCCAGCCACTCAGCCCCAAGCCTATAGCGCTGCATGGGGTTATTGTGGCCAAAGTGCAGGACCCAGCACTTGGCCTTGCTGAACCTCATCCCATTCACCTCAACCCAGCGATCCAGCTTACCTAGATCCCTCTGAAGGGCCTCCCTACTCTCAGGCAGATTGATACTACCTCCCAACTTTTTGTCATCTGCAAACTTATTGAGGGTACACTCAGTCCCCTCATCTAGGTCTTCAGTAAAGATATTAAGTAAGATGGGCCCCAGTACCGACCCCTGGGGGACACCACTTGTAACGGGTTGCCAGCTGTACTTAACTCCATTAACTACTACCCACTGGGCATGGCCCTCTAGCCAGTTCCTTACCCAGAGAAGGGTATACCTTTCCAGGCCATGGGCAGCCAGTTTCCCCAGGAGAATACTGCAGGAGACCATGCCAAAGGCTTTGCTGAAGTCTAGGTAGACTACATCAACAGCCTTTCCCTCATCTACCAGTCTGGTCACCTCAGTCATAAAAGGAGATGAGGTTGGTCAAGCCTGCCTTTCATGAACCTGTGGTGACTGGAGGTTTTGAGGTTTCTGATATCAGTCTGAGCCTAAAGTTTGTGCGCATGATAAAAATATATGAGCTCATCACTTTGTTCAGTCTTTGCTATTAAAGTCTTGTGAACGGTGGGCAGACCTTGAACTGCTGACCCTAAAATTGCAAATTTTACATATTTTCAAGTTTGCAGGGTGAAACAGAAACTATAGGTGAAAAATCTTATCTTTTAAGAGCTGCCCGAATGCAGGTACAAAGACTGTAATTAATTCACATGAGGAAAGTAACCTACATTGAAATGTGGGGTTTGTTTTCGTGGGTTTTTTTTCGTTTTTTTCTTTTTCCTGTGGTCATTTCCATAATTAGTTAGAAAATCAGCTCTGATCAAGAAACACTTTCAGTTGTTTTAACTATGTCCTACTTAGTAGGGAGATGTAATAATTCAAACCAATTACATTAAAGTAATTATATTTTAATAAACATAAGCTTGGAGCTTCAGACTGGAAATAAAACCTGTACCCTGAGCCAATTAGCAGCTGTGAAGCAAATAGGAGACAGCTGATTGCTGTTTGTGGAGTGCACGTACTAAAACAGTAACAAATAATCTATTAATCTTTTCCCAAACATCAGCAAGATTAAAGAGTTCCACACCTCAAAGTCAGATGCATTAAATAATTTCACACAAAGTAAATGAGATGCCAGAAGTTTGCATGATGGGATATGATTTATAGCATGAATTAGCCACTTCTGTGTAATTAAAGGTACAATTAAACTCCAGTGGCAGCATGTCGCCACATTGAGCAGCTTGGCAGCAAGCTGGTCCTGGGAAGCCAGCTCTGAGGAAGATGCTTTCCTGCTGCTGGTTGCAGAGGTGGATCAGTGACACCACCTGCTTGCTGGGTAGGCTCCTTGCTACCTTTATTACACCAAAGGAAACCTGTGGGCTTAGCACAAGCAAGGCAAGTCAGAAGGCATTGTATATGCCCGGCAATCAAAAATACAATAGCCTTTTTTAAGAACAGAAACATTAAACAGAAACCATTTGGCTGGGACTATAGAAGCATTGCAGGTGAAAAATGTAAAGGGAAGCACTCAGCTCAGAAATGACATTGCTTTCTGAGAATGCTTTCATGCTGGTGTTACCAACTGAATGATAAAGGGAAAGGACTGCATATTTTTCTTTCTCCTACTTTCCTTCACAGCCCTTTTTTCACAGCCAGATCTCCCAGTTTTCCCTGTTGCCCTTGTTCTGGATGCAGCAAAGGAGAGAAAAGTGTTTAAAAAGTATGACGCTGTGAATCTCACAAAGAAACAGGAAAGTCCAGATGCACTTGGCATAAGTGTCATTGCAAAAAGGACTGCTTTTATTCCCGTCCTCTTGGGAAGGATCTCTCAGTAGCTGGGGGCCGTCTACTGAGTCTGCAGGGCTCACACTTCCGTGTCTGGCAGAGCAGCATTGTATGCAGTCATGTACATAGGCTATCAAATGTGCTTGCTTGCAAACTAGCTGCTCAAGTGTGGTTCCTTCATTCACTTAACAGTGTGCAAGGGCACAACACCACTACTGCTGCTGGTATTTTAAAGGTTTTTATACTGATTGCTTTCAGCTCAGTAAGATAGATGAACTCTTCTGTGTGGCAGGCAAAAGCAAATAGCTTAAATTCATTGTTGGTGTGTTATGAGTTTTTGACTTATCTGAGGAAAAGAAATCTAACATTTTCCTGATATGATATACCATTAGAAAAAAATGCTGGTTTTATATATATTCGAGCCAGTACATTTTCATTGGTGGCATCACTGCAAGTGATAAACTTCAAATTCCTTATGTAAGTAACTTTCTTACCCATGTTGATTCTGTTTTCGTTTTTTCCTTCTCTAAATCCACATACTTATGCTTTTGCTTTATGTTTGATTTTCTTTTGTTCTGCTGTGCCACATGGTATTTAATGCTTTAATTGATGATCTTAACATCTTGTGTTTTTTTCTAAGGTCTGTCTGTATATGTTGTCCAAAAGGGCGATTCAGCAGATATGAAGCTGATTTGTAGCAGTCAGCATTATGGACTGTAATGATGTATGCATCCTATCCAGGAACTGGATTTGGGATATCACAGAGATTGTTAGAGTGCTTGTTTTATGCCTGTGTGCTGGTGAAAGCAACAAGGGATGCTGGAAGACTGTCTGAGACTCCAGCATGTCATCTCTGCAGATACTAATGCTATTTTATGCATGAAAGGGTAGTAAGCAAAGCTGGACAGCTACATCATGGTTTCGTGACTCCTGTCAGATGCACAGTATGTATTGCTTAGTAGAGAAACTAGATCGTGAATGGTTGCTGAATACTTAGAAAAGTTCTCTTATGAGATGAAAAGGAAAACAGTTGCTGAAGAGTTTTAGGGGGACATGCTGCCAGATCTTGTTGAGATATTGGAGGTGATTTCCAGGTTCCGGGAATGAGAAAGTACCTGGAAAAGGGAGGTATGCATGTGGATTGCACTGAATTGATTTTTACCAATCAATTTCCTCTCTTATGTTTTTTTTTCTTTTAAATAACTCCAAATTAAAAGTCAGTTTGCTTTCCTGAATGCTATTGTCATGTCATGTCATGGCATGGCACCTAAAACCACAGATGCTGAAGGTAAGTTAGGCTGCTTAGGCTGTCTGATGTAAAGAGAAAGGAGCACAAAGTTTGCCTGCCTCTAGATCAAAGGAACAGACATAGGATCGCAGACTCATGTATCATGGAATCATAGAATGGCTTGGCTTGAAAGGAATTGTAAAGATCACCTCATTCCAACTCCCCTGCTGTGTGCAGAGCTGCCAACCACTAGATCAGGCTACTCAAAGCTGCATCGAACCTGGCCTTGAATGCCTCCTGAAATGTGGCATTCACAGCTTATCTGTGCAACTTGTGCCAGTGCCTCACCACCCCCTGAGCAAGAATTTCCTCCTTTTGCTTTAAAACCATTTGCCTTTCTCCTATCACTATCTGCTGGTGTAAAAAGTTGGTCCCCTCCCATTTTTAAGTTTCTTTTCGGTACTGGAAGGCTACACTGAGGTTTACCCAGAATCTTCTCCAGGCTGAACAAGCGCAGTTCCCTCAACCTTTCTTCATAGCAGAAATGCTCCAGCCTTCAGATCATCCAGGGACCTGGACAGGCTTGAGAGGTGGGCCCATGCCAACCTCATGAAGTTCAACAAGGCCAAGTGCAAGGTCCTGCACCTGGGTCAGTGCAGTCCCAAGCACAGATACAAGTTGGGCAGAGAATGGCTTAAGAGCAGCTCTGAGGAGGATTTGGGGATGTTGGTTGATGAAAGATTCAGCATGAGCCAACAGTATGTGCTTGCAGCTCAGAAGGCCAATTGTATCCCGGGTTGCATCAAGAAAAGTGTGACCAGCAGGTTGAGGCAGCTGATTCTGCCCCTCTACTCTGCTCTCATGAGACCCCACCTGGAATACTGCATCCAGTTCTCCCCAGCATTGTTTGCATGCTGAACTGCCTCTGCCAGCTTCCCCCATGCAACTCATAACACAACGCTGAATCCTGCTCATCCCTGGCAGCCATGAGACTGGCACCACAGCTGTGCTGTAGCCTTCATGCAAGGCAAGGACACACAGGCCTTGACAGCACCCCAGGGATGACAGGCTCATCCCATGACACAGTAATGAGGCCAGCAGGTCTCCATCAGTACCCTTCGTCCCTCCTTATGATCCTTTTTAACCTCAAAGTTTATCAAACATTCAGTAAGCTTAAAGGTTTTACCACAATAAAACCCTCAGATCATCAAGATCAAGCTGATGCAAGCTAGTTACCTGTCATGTATGAACCAACAAAACAATTTCACTGTTATCCCAGCACTTTGTGTTTCACTGGCTGAAAGCAAGTCCCTCTTGATTGAGAGGCAGAAGACAGTAAAGCTATATATGTCAGTCAATCATCCAACAAAATCCTCTGTGAAATATGAACTCTGATGGCCTGGTAGATACAGTTTCCATCTTCCGAGGCATCAGTGCTATGAGTTGTGATGAGAAGCCTCCCACAGTGAAGGCAACCTGGCTCAGAGCAACGCGTCAACAATACCTCAGCCCATGGAAATTTAAGAGAGAAAGAGTGGTTTTAAAAATACACATTTCAAGATTTTTTTTCCTCCCTTTCATAAAGGTTCTGATATTTTTTAATCAGACAGGCATGGACCCTTTTCTCTACAAAAACTTTGAAAGATGTGATAAGGCTGTAGGCAATTCTATTTCTAGATATGTGCAACTAATGATAAGGAACTCAATTGTTAACAGCATGCAGTCTGCTTTGATTGCAGCATGAGCTAAAGACATCTACACACAGTATCTACTGTCTTCCAAGTTCACATCATGTGGTCCAGTTCTGGAGAGTTGGTTACTTTTTGGTATCTCCCATGGTATGCTTCTAGCAAATTAAAAAAGAAAGGCATCAACCCAAACCAAAGACAATTGGAGTCCATGGCTGCTTTCTGAAATATTGCTCTTTTCTTTTTTTATCAGCAGCTTATGTTCATCACAGTGATATGGAATAAAAATCTTTTTGGGGGGAAGTTGAATGGTAAATCATTTAGTAGTGAGTTGTGCAGACTCCAGTGATGAATGCAATTAAAAAAGCCGGTAACTGACCATATCCATTTAGTGTTAGTATTGCACTGCATCCGGTACATTCCAGTTCCAGAAATTCTGTCAGTTTGTTTTAGTGTGGACTATTGGATCTTGTAGGACTTTTTTCCATTTTATTAATATCTACATCAAGCGGCACCATGCTCTCTCCCTGCAATACAATTAATATAATACTCTATATGTTGCACTCATTTCAATTCCATATACCTCTAACGAGGTCAATCTCACTTCAATGCCTGGTAAAATTATGGAGAAAATTGTGTTGGGAGTTACTGAAAAACATGAGAGCGACAATGGGGTCATTGGTCATAACCAACACAGAGTCATGAGGAGAAGGTCCTGTTTGACTAATTTAATCTCCTTTTACGACAAGGTCACCCATCTAGTTCACCAAGGAAAGCCAGCTGATAATACTGGATTTCAGTAAAGCTTTTGATACTGTTTCTTATACTGTCTTTCTGGACAAAATGCCCGGCATACCGCTTGACAAAAACATAATGTGATGGATGAGCAATTGGATGATGGGTTGGGCCAAAGGGTTATAGTAAATGGGGTTACATCAGGTTGGCAGCCAGTCACTAGTAGGGTTTCCCAGAGCTCTAATTTAGGGCCAGTTCTCTATAATGTTTTCATAAATAGCTTGGATGTAGGACTAGAAGGTGCTTCCAGCAAGTTTGCGGATGACACTCAATTGGGAGGAGCTGTTGACTCTTATCAAGGGTGGAGAGGCCTTGCAAACAGATCTAGACGAATCAGCTGTCCTGGGTTGCATCAAGCACAGCACTGCTAGGTGGTCAAGGGAAATGATTGTCCCAGTCTACACTGCACTGGTGCAGCCTCACCTTGATTACTGTGTGCAGTTTTGGGTGCCACAGTACAAAAAGGAGATAAAACTATCAGATAGTGTCCAAAGGAGGGCTACAAAAATGGTGAGATGCCTAGCAGGGAACACTTTTTGAGGAGCAGCTGACGTCCCTTGCTCTGTACAATCCAGAGAAGAGGAGAGTGAGGGGAGGCCTCATGGTGGCCTACAGCTTCCTCACAAGGGGAGCGGAAGGGCAGGCGCTGATCTCCCCTCTTTGGCGACCGGTAATAGAATCTGAGGGAATGGCATGGAGCTGCGACAGAGGAAGTTCAGGCTGGATATCAGGAAGTTTCTTTACCGGAGGGAGACTGCATAACGGAACAGGCTCCCCAGGGAAGTGGTCACAGCAATGACCTTGCTGAAGCTCAATTAGTGTCTGGACAGTGCTCTCAGTCAGATGTTCTGATTTTTGGGTGGTCCTGTGTGGAGCCAGGAGCAGGACTTGATGATCCTTATGGGTCCCTTCCAACTCTGTATATTCTTTGATTCTATGATTCTAAGGTTGCTGATCTCATTCGAGTGCAGTAACATCCCTGATACGAAATATCATTGAAAGAATCTTTTCCATCTGTGAGGCATTCATATAGATGAGCTGTTGCAGCCAATTAAAACATTAAGGAACATAGAGATGAATAAATAACAGTGAAAATATAAGAACTGAAAGGTAGTTTTCAGCCAGTTTTACAGAAAATCAATAGGTATCCAGAGGTTCAATTACAGGAAGTGCTTTTGCAGTATGAAGTAAAATTATTAGAAATAAAGAAGTAAATGAGAATGTTATACGCACCTAGCATGCTTTTGGACCTGGCATAAAGAATTAATTAGAGAGAATCAGCATAAAGTAATAAAGATGAAATTCTGCCACGAGTTGCACCTCTTTATATCTGGCATAATTTCTAAGACTTCACAGAAATCACACTGGGTATAAAAGTAAGAAACACAGAAGACTCTCACCCTTAGAAGCCAAAATTTATCACCTCTGTTGGCCTACGTTCTGCCTCACCTAGCCTATTTAGTGCAGTTCAGGGTCCAGATCAGAAGCCAACGCCCCAAATTCACAGGCAGCAGCAAGGGAGAGAGCAGCATTTTATTCCCATTCAGTGTTTGAGCAATGAGCCAGCTTCTTTCTTTAGCTGTATTTCAAAGAGTAAGAAGGAGGCCTGCTGTTTCTAAACTCTCCTAGATTCATTTTGGGTCATATAGTCTCCCTGGTTTATCCTTCTGCACTTTGTTACTTGCATTGTGCCAGAAAGCTCTGCCTGTAACGTGCATGGGACTGCAGTGTCACCCCACTCCTCCACCCACTGCTTCCCTCACCAGCACCCGTAAGCACTGTTTGCTGTTTAGTTTGTGCTGAGTTGCACACCTCCGGTGCTGCCAAGTGTGCTTGGTAAAACCTACAGAACCATTAATTTAAATACTTGTTAAACAGGAAACTGCTGGTGGAAAGTTGAGCATTGTTTCCTATTTTAAAAACTAGCAGGAACAGGCACGAGTGTCATTTTGTGATGCAGTGGAAATTTTGAAAGACTTGCATATCCCACAGGTATCCCCTTGAAAACAAACCTTAAGGGATGTTAAGGACCCTGTAAGCTGATGGGGCTTTTGCACTGGTAACAGCAGTGAGAGGGTTAAGGCAGGCAAGCAGTTTTTTCACTGCAGATGTAGGCGTTGAAGAAAAGCGGTGAATGCAGTGGGGCAGGAGCGGTGTTTCCCTTGTGATTGAAAGCAAGTAGTTAAGGTCAGCCATGCTTATTTTTGGCCAACGTGGAGCCCCTTTGAGCCTGAACACTCCTAAGGAGTGTACTTAAGGTCAAGAAAGTTGCATATTTTGTGAGTGAACTAAACAAGGGAAGCACTGTTGGTGTGTCAAGTACCTCCTTTATACTGGCTGCAAAGTGCTAAGGCTGAAGGTTTTGATTTAGCCTCTGCCTCCCGCGGAGCTGGTCAGTGCCACCAGGAGGGCTGCCAGCAAGGGCAGCCACAGCTGCAGCGTCTCTGGGTGTGAGGCACCAGCTTGATGCCAGGCCCAGGGCTGTGGGAGGTTCAGAGGCAGCTGGAGGGCTGGTGGGTGGCAGAAACCATTGAAGCAACTGCTGCAGCAACTCTCCTTAAATGGGGTGGGAGGAAGCAGAACAGCTGTATAGCTTGCCACACTGCTGGAAAAGGGGCAAGCGTAGCACTGGCATCAGACAGCTGAACGTCTTTGCAGTGTGTGGTGCTGCCTTTTAGTAGCACTCCTGCAGCTATCGCAGAGCACAGGGCACGCACTCAGTGTGGGCAGGACAGGCACAGGAGGTTAGCAGCTGATGGCATCAGCCAAACTTCGCACAGCCAGGAGGCTCTCCTCACAACGCATTTGCAGATGTGCACTAGGCTGTCACGGAGACAAGCTGAGGCCAAAGCAGGACAGAGCCTTGCGTTTTCCCCAGGTGCCCAGCATGCCCAGCGGCTCCAGCCACCTTCCCAGATAGGCCCGAATATTTTTTAACTGTCCTCACGCTCCATTCTACGTAATCTCCCTATTTGCCCCTCTAGCTTCACAATGGCAATTGCTATGTAAACTGTCTTACTATTCAAAGAAAATAACGTATGTCTTTGTATTTTTTACAATGTATGCATTATGTAATTTATATGTTATATAATCTACGTGTTTTGCATTTAAACTTCTATTTAGAATTTAAGCTCCAAGAAAACACTTTTGTTTCTTACCAGTTCTAATTGTCCCACGACTTTTTCAAATCATTTGCTTTCTGTGCTTAGGCATGCATTGACATTACAATATTTTAGGATTATGCTCTTTTTCTTCAGTCCTAAAAGTATCCATTTGACATTTAATGTCTTCTTTCTTGTCTGCTGCCATATATTTCTGAGTTATTTCCTCTCTCAGTGCTTTAGAGCACAAGAAATATTTTTCCAATCTTGAAAATCTGGCCAGAGAAGGGTGCAGAATGACTCCCCATGGAGGGGGGCAGGTGTTGCAGAAGCCCACTGGTGGCCAGGTAGCTTCTGCAGCTGCTGGTGGCATGCCTCCACCTGGCAGCCTGAGCCGCTGCTGCTCCCCTCCCTTCCTCCCTCAGAGCCCACCCTGATTTCGTGGCAGTCAGGTGAGGGAATGCAGCTGCACTTCATGACTGTGACCTGCAAGGGTTGCTTTTTTTTAAAAAAAAAAAAAAAAAGGTTTTGCCAAAACACAGAGTCAGAATTAGTGCATACAAAACACATCTAAACAATGGAACACATAAAAATTAGGGTACCCACCCACAGTGCTTAATACATAACCAGTGAGTCATGCCCTGAGCCCAGTGTGAGAAATCTGTGTAGGTGGGT
The DNA here is from genome assembly GCF_016699485.2 of Gallus gallus. Lineage (NCBI taxonomy): Eukaryota > Metazoa > Chordata > Aves > Galliformes > Phasianidae > Gallus > Gallus gallus. Next base: position 56,240,703 of record NC_052533.1, on the reverse strand, counting down.
TTTATTTAGTTTTCTTTTTTATTGCAGTTATGTTTCTCTCCAGCTAATAATTACTGCACTCTGAACTAATAAACATAAGGATCTGAGCTTTCCAGCTTGTTCAAGTGGTAAATATTTCATTTGTGAGACTTAAAATCTAGCCCAAATGGAAATGCAAATAAATAATCTTAGGACCCTAGGCAGACAAAATAAGGTTGCACTGATATAAGCTCTCCTCACAGCCCGCATATCCACCTGGATGCATATCCTTGATGAGCATTTGAGTTCAGGGATTGCAAGTGAGACACTAAACGAGGCCAGGCTGGATGTGGCTCTGGGCGGCCTGGTCTAGTGGTTGGTGACCCTGCACATAGCAGGGGGCTTGAAACTCGATGATCATTGTGGTCCTTTTCAACCCAGGCCATGCTATGATTCTATGATTCTAAACCAGGAGGATGAACCCAGTTCAAGGCAGACTGAAACAGCTGCTGTTAGCAAGTTATTCAGTAACTTGTGTAAAATGTGAAATGAAATAAATGGCGACGGTCTCCTATGTATGAAAGGATCATCAAAAACATCACGAGCCGCACTGCCTTCTTTCTCATTAGATCCAGCAAAGATGCCAAAGGTTTCAGAGGTGCGGAGCCTGCACTGCCTTCCCACGCCCAGCAATGGTCCCTGCAGGTCAGGGCTGGGGCTGGCAGGGCAGCGGGGAAGCATCCCGAGGCCACTCCCTCCTCTCATCAGCCTCTGGTAAACAAGGAGAGGCCTGGTCTGCAGAGACACACGTTTGGCTGTGAATAGGAAACCAGAATGATGAAAGAGCGCATAGAAACTTGAGCTGTTTGCAAGTGTGATCTGACTTGTAGCGGTTTCATTTGAATTATTCTGAAAAACAAATTTGTCTAAGCTCTGCAGTAATGCAATTTTTTTTTTTTTCCTTTTCATTATTTAAAACAAGCGAGTCTTCTCACCAGGCTCTGATGGCCTCAAAAATTTCCTGTGCTGTAATTGCCATGGCGTGTCCCAACGCCACGGATATGTTACATTTTCCAGAACATCCAAGTGGACTCTCAGTATAATTTAGTAGCCACAAGTATTGCTTGACATCATTGTTCCAGGAGAAGTTGTAAGAAAGCAGTATAATTCTCAGATGAGAGGTTTTTAAAGTGCTGGTTGCTAGCCTAACTCTGCCCTTATTCTAACTCTTTCCTTATTCTTGTTGCCAGTGTCAATGGGAAAGTAATTACAATCTGGGGGGCAGTGAGACACTTGAAAATCTTGTCCTTAATTTACTGCTTCTGCAGTGCTTCCACTTTTTCTTCCCCTTTCTTCTTTACTTGTTTTCACATGCATTCACTCCATCTCTGCTCTGATATCTTCCTTGCCTTTGACCTTGCTGTCTCTTAATGTCTCTGGTCCTGTTCTCCCAGGGCTGTTCTCCCGTTGCACTTGTTATTGCCCATAGACATTAAGGTGACTAATTGTGACCCACCATCACACTGTGATAAGCCACAAATCGAATACTTCCCCTCTCACTTTGAGCCTCCTTCTCTTCACATCTTTACTTAACCTTACGTTTCTAATCTTACTTAATTGTTCATGTAACCATTACCACAGTCAGAAAATAAAATCAATGCCTGACAGATGAATGTTACAGTAATTTGAAAAGGATAGTTGCTTTCACAAACAGCACGGATTCCAGGGAACTTCAGTGAATGGACAGACTTGCTCATGTCTACAGCTGCAGCAATTCAGTACTTAATGAGTTCAGGCTACGTTCAGTGCTTTCTGACCTATGGAAATGCTTGTGCAACGCACACAGACAGCGTTTAGGACCCCTGCAGTTCATGTTTAAGGTCTTGGTGAGAACAGCTTAGCTTATCTGCTGGTATGGCAAATGCTGAATGGTATGAGTCACTCAGTCCCGGACACACTGCAAAAATACGCGTTAGAGGGAAACCTTTATTCACTCTCTTTGATTTGTGTAGCTTTCCTTTCTTCCATCCTGAATAGGAACGTAGCCAGGGCTGACTAGTGTTTCCATGCAGAGTCTCCTTAAGTCATGGTCTAGACTCAGTAGTTTTGGAACGGCATGTAAAACATTTTTTACTACCCAGCCCATAGAAGGCACCACAAAAAGGAACTTGGACCTGAAAGTTTTAATTCCAGTTGAAATTTTGATATTTCAAAAGGACTAAAATTCTTCCAGAGGAGATGTCTTGCATATCTATAACTCTGTACATCCTCAAAATCTTTTCAGAGCATATATATTCAGTGGAAATAACTCATTACAAGCCATGAAAGCTCTCTTTTGGTTTAGACACCTCTCATGGGCAGTCTAAAACACTTCTTTCAACTAGCAAATGCATTTTCTTCCCCCGTTCCGTTCTAACCAATGTATGCTTTTCAGTCTCTTCTTGGAGTGGAAGCATCTCTTGAAGGAAGATTAATGCTCAGCAGCTTTCTCTCAGCCCTGCTGTGGGCTCATGCAGCTTATTTACTTGTGACTTGTTGCACTACATGCACTCAGACCTCTGTCTCTGCAAAAGCAGAAAAATAACATGTCTGTTGTACTGAACAAATCTGTTTTTTTAATAATTATTATTTGCTTGGAGAGGAGAATACGTTAGCGCTGCCTGGGAATCAGAAAGGTGTAAAGCAAAAAACTGCACATGACATGTGTGGTCCACAAGTAGCTCCACTATTATTATGGGTTGTCCTCTCAGTAACCTCTCCCTCCTACACACAGAGTGCGTACAGCACCTGCTTCTCTGAGAACAGTAGGTAATTCAGCCACCACGGTACTACAGCCACTATGAGGGGACTTACAGTCCTAGGAGTCAGTGGTATCTGGAGTGCCAGTCTCCTTAAAAGAAGTGTAGCACACTGTGCATTACACAGTAGAGAAGAAAAAAGCTTTTTCCCACAGCAGATGTTTTCCAGCTGACCGCAGGAGAAAATGCAAGCAACAGGCCCCAGTGAGATTATGGAGTGCTACCAAATTGTTCCAATGAAGTGTTCTCCAGATGTGCCGAATGAGACTTTCATTACCACAAGCTGATTACGCAGAGTTCAGCAGGTTGTTAAGGTTCTGATGCTGCAAATACAAAAGGTTGTGGCAGTTTTGCTGTTAATATGCAGGAAAACAGAATAGGTCCCATTTTTTCAAACCACATTTTGCTTTCAATCTGCTCGGCACCATTACTGGGGTTTGTAAGTAGTGCGTCACCTGAGTAATTCTCTGTCTGAATCCAGTTGACGGGGATGGAATACCTCCAATTCACATTTAGGAAGAAAAAAAGTAGAAGTTCAGAATAGGAACCACAAGGGGAGGACAAGTGAGAGCTACTGCATTGGCAGTGATGTAAGAAGAGGCAGGCAAAGGAGAATGAGCACCTGTGTAAATGTGGGTGCCTTTATCATACAACGGCTGATAGCAGGAGCGACGGCAGATACATGCGGTTCTGGGGCAAGGCACAGCAAAATCAGAAAAGAGGAAGGGCTATAAAGGTGTTTGTCAGTGTAACGTCACACGTGTGAACACCAGTAAGGTACAGAGCCCCAGTCCCAGCAGTGCTAAAAAGGATGTTTGCTCTGGGACTCTCTGAAGTGACACAGCTTCTCAAAAAGGCAGCCAACTGAAAGGAAATAAGCAGCACCAAGTACATGTCTGGATTGCTACTGTCTGAAAATGAGATGTGCAGAAAAGGACCCGTGGCTTTAGTGATGTCACTAGGCATATGTGGTTTAACCCTTCTCTGTCAACAGCTGCAGGTGGACCACTCATACACAGATTCAATCAGTCCTCTCCAAAACCATCTTCTCATCTCTTGCACTCTGCTAGCCTTTCCTGCAGGCTGCTCTCCACTCGTCCTCTGCTGCTTTAATTTCCCAAATCCTGCATGAAGCCAGTGGTTTGCACTGTGAGAGCTACTGGGAGGGATCAACACAGCTCTCACCCTCTCATCATTGATGCCCTCCTGGCTGGCAGGTGTGGTCACAGACATTGCTAAGGCTGTGGGACCAGCAAATTTTTCCCACACCAGTTCACTGGCTGCAAAACAAATGCCACTCAAGTGATTCAAGTGTTTTAACATTTTGCTAGAGGAAACCCCGTACTCTGCCACTGTACTGTGTCACTTTCTGTAACAGCCTGAAATCACTTTTATTTATGAGTGTGACATAGATTATTTGACAAAGTAAAAAGTCCTGTCCTGTGGCCAGCAGGTTGATGGAAGAGATTGACCCTCTCTACTCTGCCCTCGTGAAGTCCCATCTAGAGTACTGCATCCAGGTCTGAGTTGCCCAATCCAGGAAAGATGGTGAGCTTTTGGAGGGCCCAAGAGAAGTGCCACTAAGATGATCAGATGTCTGGAGCACCGCTCCGATGAAGACAGGCTTAGGGAGCTCAGCTTGTTCAATCTGGAGAAGAGAAAGCTACAGGGAAACCTCATTACAGCCTTCCAGTATTTCAAGGAAGATTATAAGCAACTTTTTACACATATAGATAGTGATAGAACAAGGTTTTAAACTAAAGGAGGAAAGATTTAGACCAGATGTTGGAGGGAAGTTCTTCACTGAGGGGGTGGTGTGGTACTGGAACAGGCTGCCCAGGGAGGCTGTGTATGCCATGCCCCTGGACATGTTCGAGACCAGGTTGGATGGGGCCCTGGACAACCTGATCAAGTGCTTGATCTAGCAGTTAGCAACCCTGTCCATGGCAGGAGGGTTGGAACCTGGTGATCCTTGAGGTCCCTTCCAATTCAAGCCATTCTATGACTCCAGTTCTACAATATTACTCAATTGTTTGACCCTTTTTAGCAGTTAGGCCTTTTGGGTAGCGCAGTAAGTAGTGACCAGCCTGGCAGGGTCATTCAGACCGTGTCTCTCTGAAGCTGCTTTTAGAGGGAACTGAGCCAAAGGATCAGCCCTAGTCACAGGATTGAGGCTGTGATCTGTCATCCATGATGTTCAAGAGCAGCATCTGAGCTGGATGGCTGACATAATATCCTGCAAGAAAAAAAAAAAAAAAACATAGGTTCCATAAAATATCAGTAAATTAAGATGATACTGTTTCTGATTATCCCTGCTAGGGAAAGTTTGTTATCTCCTTTGTGTCTTCCCACCATCTTCCAGAAGATATTTTCCTAAAATTATGGAAACCACTGACATTCTGTCAGTGTCAAGAGTTGGTCTCAGTGGCTAGCAAAGGTTAGAAATTCAGTATGAGTTGTGGAAAGAGTTGGAATGAGGGACAGTCTGATGGTGTCCATGGTTTACATCTGCAGGAAGTCTATTCAGGGCCACTGGGACATCTGGACTTCATGGTAGGGAAAGATTTATACTACACATCTGTAGGTCAAGAATGGGAATAGGTAAGGAAAAGACACACTTATGTAGGAACACTCAGTGAGAATGCATAGTGTCCACAGTTAGTCAGGTGAAAACTAAGAACATAAAACCACCATCTTTCTTATCTCAAACCAGCATTGCACATCAAGGTACTTCAACTGGCTACATTTGGCCACGGCATGAGCATGAGGTGCGTACCTCAGTTTGTGCCTTTTATCTTACATCTCAGAGATTTTAGTAAACACAGCATCTTCTAGGTATTCTACAGAAAATATATTTTTTCTTTCTTCTGTTGGAAATGAGCAGCACTTCCTACTGTCTCTTCTACCACTCCAGTTAAAATATGAAGCAAGTCACAGACACTTCCTGGAAATTTTAAGTTCATATTTTCCTCTGAGTTGCACTGTGTCCTCCACTGGCTATTTCAGTGTCTTTTCTACTACATGGTGGTGGTGAAACATCTCAGATAATATGCTACAAAAATGATTGCTTTTGAATCTATTTTATTTTATTTTCATGGCTGCTGCTCTCCAATTCTTCTAAAATGATGGGGAGAACAGACAACTTGGGTAACCACTGAGGGCTGTAAACTTATTTCTTGGACAGAGTTCCTATTCTTCATGTTCAGAGGAGCTTTATTTAATCATGAAATACAGGCCCAGGCCTGCAAAGGAATGTGTCCCTACCGCAAATATGGACTCAGCTGTGCAGTTAGGGCAAAGCTCATATTGGCCTGAGATGAATTGTACATACAGGAAAGCACTACACACCACTGCACTGTATTCACATTCAGTTTGGTCCCCATAAACGTTCAGCAGGCATCAGTGAATGTCAATGGGTGCCATTTTTTCTGCATGGAAGGATTTCACGACACACCTTTGCTTCATCCACACTTCCATGTCAGACACCATTTTTTCAAACTGCCCCTCTGCTGCCATGCCGACACGTAATGGAATATTAGTGGGAAGGTTCAGTCTCTGCCATATCACCAACATCCTTCTCTGATATCGTGGGCCAACATAACAAAATAAGAAACATTACTTTTGGAACAGTGTCATAAAATAGCCCTTTTTCCTCCCATTTAATTAAAATTGTCACAGAGGTATTAGTTCCTTTTATCTACCAGTCTCCTCAGTAGAGAACAAATTTCTAAATTTTTTTTCAGTTGAAATGCTTTAAACTACTCTAGATAGATCTCAAGTATTTTACTGATCCTAAAAAAATATATATATCTAAAAGATATTTTTGTTATTAGAACTAAAATTAGATAAAGCAGCACAATATAGAAACAGTTGCTAAATAAAAAAGAATGGGTGGTGCCCTGTTTGGCATCCATGCAGCAAGTAATGTGTGGTTTATTATTAGCAAAGTAAGTACAAGAGGAGATCATCCCAAGTAGACTCTGGCTAAGGGCTTCAGCATGAGTTTTACTTGGTGCTGCTCCCATGCTTTGGAGGAGCATGCAGCCTAAAGTTCTGGGGCGTTTTTCTTGCACCATGATGAGGTGACAGAAATGCCCCAGGAATGTGGAGCAGAGAGCTTCTTCCTGCCACAGCTCTGCTCAGATTGTTTTCCTCTCAAAAACCAGTAACCAGCACTTCACATTAGCACGACTGCACACAAGGAACATGAAAGTGGGCTTTCTGTGCACTGTATAGGAGAATGCAATCCATCTGCACATTAGATAAAGTGGGCTTATTAAAATTACAGCTAACATTTATGGTAAACTTTCTACTCATTCTATGGGATGTGGACCAAGTATGTGAGGCACAAGGATCTGGAGTTAGGAGTAACATTACCATACTTTTTTGTTTGCGTTTCTGCACATGCACATGGATTTGAGGCAGCAGAGAAGATTTTTAGTGGTAGCAGATTAGCTCAGTCTTTACTGACCGATGAAACAGGATTCCTCTGGCAATGAGCATCATTGAAAGCTCCAAGACAAGGCTAAACTACACTGTTTCCTGTTCTCACTATGAGCTTTAACCTGCTACCCCTCCCCCCCCCCCCCCCCCCCCCCAAAAAAACAACATTGGGTATGTCCTTAGGTGACGGACACAAAGGAATGGGTTTATAAGATGATACATTTCCAGTAAAATGATTGATCTTGTTTTCTGTTCACTGGAAAACAATCTTCCACATCTGAGGTAGCATCACAGAAAAATATATCGGACCTCAAAGCTGTCAGTAGAAGCTTAGTTGTCTAGAAAAGCCTTGCTCTGGCTCATCCTTCAATATTCTGCTCTGACTGGGCTTTTTTTTTTTTCCCCTAACATTTTCACCCATCAGCTTTATTATGAATCCCTGATCCAGCCAGATATTTTGTAGGCCATGAGTCAGAAGTCCTGAAAAATTCTATTCTCCCTTCAGTATTAAAGTACAGGATTGATAATGAGCATATTAGTAGTTTCTTGGGAATCAGTAAATCAGTTAAAGAAGTCTTGGCCACGATTCGGCAATATATCCTTATTCAGCAGAACATTTAAGCATGTACTTGAATTATGTGGACTTCAATTATATATAAGTTTATACTTAGGAACTTAGACATTTAGATAAGTTTTCCCTTCTTTTCATAGCAGGAAGGACTGGCACAGCCTTTTAGCAATTCAAGATGGAAAAAGTTATATGGTTACCCTCCATATGGGAGGATGCGGGGACATGTGAGAGATTAAACCGGTAAGTGACACAGCACCAGCATCTCGAGAGACCTCACCTTTATTTCACTGTGCTCCAGGGGCAGGAATGTGAAGCATCCAAAGTCTTCAAGTCATCTCTTCATCATCCAAACACTCCATTTATCAGAAGGCTTCATGTGTCTCCTAAGACCTTGATATAAGCAGAATTTTATTGTCAAAGCCATTTAAAGTTGGAGAGAAGACATCTCTCACTTTTTTAATAAATAGATGTACTCTTTATATGAATAAAAGTGAAAACTACTTTCCCTAGATACTTCTGAAGCTTCCAAAAATAGTCCTAACACTTGGCCAAGGTTACTGTTGCTTAGCTCCCCCAGGAGAGAAACAGTGCATGGTACTTCTACGTGAAATACTCTCACTGCCAGTTAAACTGGTGAGAAATCACATTTTGGCAGTTTTGTAATAAAACAAAATATTCTGTGGCCTGGCCTCTAATTCTTGCCTTATTTCTAAGAAACAAGAGGCTGTTTCTACAGCTACAAAAGTAGGGAAACATTTCCGTAAAAATCTCGCTGCAGTCTCAAATGGAGAGATTACACCATTTCCCATAGTCAAGCAGGGATTTGATCTGTAAATAGAGTACCTTGTTCAGTTTGCAGTGAAGCTTTCTGCTCTTTGAAAGACATACTTTCTTCTTGATCAGCTGATATGTGCAGGAAGGCAGTTTTCGTGCGACTTACTGCAGAAGCACACTGTGTCAGTGCCCACTCCTGTAGGGTGTGGAGTGCTCTTGGCTCCCGGCAGTGGTAGGGAAAGGTCACACAGAACCCAATCTTACTCATTTCTTCATTTTATTCTTCTTCTTCTCATGCTTGAACAGATAGATTTTGAAGTTGCTTCTGCATTTCTGAATAATCCCATAGCGTACCCAGATAACAAATTAAAATCTGTTGGACGTATCATTTATTTTTGACATACCAGTAACCGTGAATACGAGAGCCATTCTGACAATAACTAAGGACCAAGGGGGACCAGCAGTAATACCTGCTTATTATTTTCTGTAATGGAAAGACAAGCAGTCTTTAATGGTGAGTATTATAATGAGGAAAAACATGAAATAGATCAATATAGTAAAGGAGAAGGAGAGCTGTGGGCACTAATGTCGCTACCATCAATTTCTCTTGAATGATCTCACTATTAATAGTAGGTAGTCATTGGTTAAACTACCTGTGTGGGGCTTCATTATAAAATATCATACTTAACCACTTTAAAATATAACTTTATGGATATATGTTTGCATATGAATACATAACTGTTTGTTAAGCAAGAATCTGTTAAGCAATTAACATATTATAGTGTTTTAAAATATGCATTTCACATACTAATATGAGTATCTTTGAATGTGTAAGAAGCACACTGACTTATCAGTTGTAGCACCCTGACCAAGTTTCAGAGCTCTACAAACAACAGCAGTGATTCCTCTTTATAGAGAATCTGTGATTATTTTCTCACAGACACAATGGTCACATAGGTACAGGGCAGAACAAGGTCTGAATAATTCCTGAGTCTTTTCAACATACAGTCTGAGATGGTGCAAACCATCCCCTTCAAAATATCCAAACAGCTTATAGAATAACTTCACACTTCAATTCTGTTCCATTACAAATAATATTTTGTCACAGCTGCATCATGGTAACTAGGTGCCACCGCATGCTTCGGTGTGCAACTGCCATTGAACTGCACTCGTCACTGAAGAAAAGCTAATTTTAAGGAGTAGAAATCTCCATTATTTCTGTACATTTCTACCCTGTACAATGACTTGAGAATTGTTTTTAAACTCTATTACTACTTCATATTCAGGGCTTTCTTTCAGTAATATGCATCAGTGCATTTTCTATTAACACTGTGGATGGTAAAATCCAGTAATGCAGCTGGGGTCACTTACACAATTCACTTACTTCCAGCATACAGATGCTGGAGAGTTCAGCCATTTCTTGTGCCCAAGAGAAAACTTGGCATTATTACTGGACTTCACGTTAACTAGCTTAAGTTCTTTGTTTCCATAGGCTAGGTTTGGAACAAGCACTCAGTGCTTGTCTCCTGTGTCCCCTTGACTTGATACAGACATTCCTCACTGAAGCACAGTAATTAGATTTGCTCTTCAGTCCTTTGTAAGGTAAAACAAAGGTTTCGCTTAGGCAGATATGTCAAGCCCACAATTACAGTGAGCCCACAGCTCAAGTGCTGACTGCAGACTTATTCTCATCTCCTTTGGCTATTGCAAACTTATTTATAGAACTCAGAGAAATGAGGCGCACCTATACTAAATTCTGCAATTAGATGATAAAAGAGAAAGCTCAGATCACCTTTCACCAAATTCTCAAGAAAAAACAATATGACCTTAGCAGCACACCTGGCAGCTCGGTGCAGCGGCCTGCTAAGCCTGGGTGGCTCTTGCAATGTGTGCCCTGTTGCAGCTTCTGCTGCCAGTTGAGCTCCCACCCAGACGCCTCTGCTGATGGCTTCCTGGCAGCGCTTTGAGGAGAAAGCCCACATCCACAGTGGTAAAGCTGAGCACTCTGAGTCTCAGAGGCAGCCAGCACAGCTTGTAGAGTGCTGGTATCACATGCTGCCAGCCTAAACTCCCATTAATTTGTGACTGTTGCATTATAGGCTCACTTCAGGATCTGAATGATCTCAAGAGCAAATCATACTGCAGGAGCCAAATCTTGAGGTGAGAAGGCAGTGAAGAAGCTTAGCAAGTTCTGTTTTGCAGGATTTTTTTTTTAATTATTCCAGGTGGGTCATAAATTGCAGGATGGAGATAAAGATATGCACATACCTTTTGACCCTCATCATGCATGTATGATGGCTATCTGTGTGCGAAGCAAGTAGCCTTTAGTTTCTCTACAATCATGCAACTTAAATCTGACTGCGCATATCTACAGTTTCTTCCTCTTCTTCAATCCCAGGTCAAAGGGATTCTCATTCATGCTCAGGATGGTTTGTGAATGCACTGCTTCATCTTCCCTATCTGCAAGATAGATACACAAGATTTTGTTTGTGTTCTAGTAGCAGGTTGCTACTACTGGTCCAGCCACTTAGAACAGACATTCAGAAAATGCAGTAAGTCCACTCTTAACGGACCTCTGTGTTTCTCACAGCAATAGATGAATTGTGTGCCAAAATGTGCATCTTTTGTTACACTAAGCTTTTGGGAAAATAATATTCCACTAATGTTGGTTCTTCTCCTCTGTTCACCAAAGGCCACTGACTTTTACAAGATAAGTAGGGGCCTAAGTTGTAGAAAGTAACTTGCTGTGTTGCATCAAAATTAATTAAAATCTTGCTCCTACAACACTGATAGAGAGAGGGGATGGAAAACTACTTAGCTCTGGGACTAATTAATAAACCAAGGGACTTGAATGCATAGGGTACAACTGAGCTAGAGATTAATATGACCCACCTTATACAAATGAAGTATGCATACTTTCTGTAATGAAGGATATTAAACTCCCTTATAATACAATGCTGTAGGACTCCTACACATTCAGTACATAGTTGCATCAGTTTCCAGTTGCTCAGACTTGAGCCTTTTGCAGAAATCACCGCAGAGGTATGGTGCACCAATTTTTCATTGCACTGAATTTTGTCTATGGTTTTATTTTCCACTACAATAATAAACTTCATGGCCAGAATTTACTAACCCTTCTAATGATGAGTAGTATCTTGCCATGTTGCTTTCTACAGAACATTACGTACAGATATTACCTTGAGACTACACCGATGATAGAATCTAGTCCTTTAAACAGGAACTGCAGTTAACCATAACTTAAATGTTGTTAAAAATATCTGCAAAATGCCAAATCGTTGCCAATACTCCTTGCCTTGTTACAAGTGAGACAGTAGCATAGTAGCATGTTTGTTTGCTTTAGAGGCCTGCCCACAGTGGCACCATATCCTATGGAGGTTGAAAGAGAGGGAGAGGAGCAGGAACAGAGGCAAAAAAGGCAAGGGGTAGTTTTCACAAAAGCAAGAGGTGATGCTAAGAATGAAGAACAGTACTACAAGCCATGCTCTGCAGTGTAGTTGTTGCATGGCCTTACATGAGAGCCTTTGATTACATCCGTACTCATAAACTATGAGCCAAGGCAAACAGTGAGGTTCCCTGTGGCACATTTTGACCTGGGCTGAATAACATTCTCCCACACAATTCATAGGCATGTTTTGGATATAAACAAAGACTAAGAACCATTCCCAATAACTGATTTGAAAGCATCCAGCCTGTTTTGTCTGAAGTCTCTCACCATCTGTACGGATGCAAGCTATGCTGCAACAGCCATTCTGAAGTAAAATCTGGAGTAAAATGGACAGTGGACAAATTTATTATTGTTTTCTATTAGTACAGAATTATTGTACGTTATTCTACGTCTATACTAACTGAATAATTAGTGTAAAAATGCCTCAAACCCACATCTGCCTCACTTGATTCATTCCGTGATGTAAGGATAATAATGTTGCCTACCAAACAATGATGATGCAAAAATTTTGACTCCAAACTAGGGAGAGGTAAGGGGAAAACATACACAATAGGTGGGTACAACATGAAGTAGAAATTATTACTTTCCATTTAACTCCGGGATTGCTCAGAACAGCAGACTTTTGTACCTCATGTTCCTCTCTGTTCCCTAGTTTATGTTACCCAGCTGGAAGACCATGACTACAGCACACTTTACTGACACAGACCAGGTGCACCAAAATAGTTTATTATACATATTCTTAGCAATCTGTTGCACATATGAGCTATATAATCACATGTACTCTAAGCAAACAATGTATTAACCTATGACTAATCAGTATTCCATGGGGGGGGAGGTAAATTAGAATAGGTGAGGGTATTTTAGATTGTGTAAGGCTATACAAATTCTAGGGAAGGTAAATCAAGGTAGAAAAAGTTATATGACCTCTGTTGTCAACACAGCCATTGCACAATAGGGTCTTCAGGTGAAGGGGGAAGCTTGCAAGCTGGAGGGTCTCTGGCTGAGGGGAGCTCCAAAAGCTGCACTGACCTATGTCACTTTTACAGATGGTTTGTCATGATAAGCAAGGGACGGAGGGAGGGGGAAGGGGAGGGTATCAAACTGTTACAGATCGTATGGAAACTAAGATACAAGAAGGGGTATGAAAAACATATGACTTTACAGAAAAGCAGATAAACATCTATTAGTTTCTTAAGACCTCATTTTCAGATCCCAAAAATGTGAAGAATTGTTTGTATGTTAATCATCACACATTAGTATGGGCTCCATGTCTTTGCCAAAGGCTACACTTCCTCTTTTCCTTGACAACTTCAAGCCATAGCTCAAATCCTCGATGTGAGAACTAGGCCGCATGTTGTTAGAAATAGATAAGGCTAGGGGAGAGACATAGCTACAGCCTTATCTGGCCTGCATGGCTAGGAGCAGTTCTTGTTATTGACAGGAGGGCAGCTACCAGACCTACACTCCATCTCATTCTCTGGTCACGCATGACCTCTCTCCTTCTTCAGTGCGATACTCTTGGGCAATACTCACCTAGCACACAGTAAATTTTGCTTTTTGATACTATGTTGTAGTAATTAGACAGATCAATACAATGGGAAAGGCATTACAACAAAGGTGAGATGACAAAAGGACTAGCACAATAGAAGGGTGCTGTGAATGAAGGGATGAAGACTGCTCACCTGTATCAGAAGATTCTAAGCTTACAAGAAAAAGCTTCACCAAAGAGGAATCTCCAGGACGAAACCCTTCCCTGCTGGCAGACAGCCCCTAAATGGAGTCTAGGAGAGGTGCAGCCAGGTTCCACCCCTTTGGGTTGCACAGGTGAATTGCCTTCACCTGTGCTCCCAGGCTGACCAGGTCCTTTCCCCAGGTGATCAATCAGTGGTTCAGGCCATGACTCAACAGTTCCCATAAATATGTAAAGGGGAAAAGCTTTAGTTAAAGTTACTAGGTCCACTCAGTGAGAGGCAATCCATTTAAGAATTAGCATTTTCACTCTGCTTCACAACTACTACAGAACTGGCTGTCCCAAAGTAAGAATTGGATGTAGTGGATCTGCTTTATAAAGTGTCTATCTAAGATGCGGGCCGTGGGCAGAGAGAGCCATTTACATATTCCAACGCAGAGAAGACCTGCCCATGGAAAGGTCAAATAACAAATATTAGCTAAACAAAATAACAAGTTGGCTATCAGCAGTCCCTGGAGTCTACATTCTCCAGGACATTATGAAGTCAAGTTGGCAGGATATGAAAGGTACATTGTTGTTCCCACACGTCTCATGCAAAACTTCAGGAAATTGCATTTATGTTTTTTGCACCAACACTCACAAATGAGATTCACTTTTTCAGTGTAAGGACACTCAGAAATATATATGAAAGGGCTGCTATCCTCATATACTCTGAAATTTCACATTATGAAGCACAGTCTTGAACAGTGAAACTAGGATATTGGAAAAACATCAGGAATACAAGGAAGAGAGGAGAGTAATTCATCTGCTGAAGATGAGAGAAAAAGGAGTGAGGCAACAGCTCAGGCACTCCATGGGGGCTGTACAGACAGTCCCGGGAGAAAAGACATGACATTGACCTTTGCTAGAGAAGACCAGGTTCTCTCCAGGAAAAGGAAGGCAAGAGCTCTAATACGCGAACGTGTTTTGTGTGGAAGTGGTCGGGAAGGTAAAGTATGAGACAACAATATTCTACAAAAGGCATCTGAATTTCCTAGTGTCATTGGAGTGCTTGGATGCGCTGTGGGCTTAGTAGTGTTTGGGACTTTTTCCTCCTTACAACATCTTATATCTACCTCTACTTGGGCTGGAAGGAAGAGCAAGTTGAACATTTCCCTTTCCCACCCCCCACAGTTATCACAGATAGTGTGAAGAAAAGTCACTTGAGCAGATGAGGTTACGCAGAATAGAAGAGGCATGCAGCACACTTTGTGTCCCTTTGTATGGGAATTATTGCTTTCATTAACTCAGTAATCATTGCTTATCTAATCACCTAATGCTGATGCTATCTTACTTATGTTTTAATCTAACCTCTCCAGGTAATTTTGATGGTCCAGTAGGTGAGTCATGTGTACTTCATCACTGGAAAATACTATCCGGAAATTATTAATGTTATGATATTTTTCAGCTGTGGTGTTCTTTTGTGCTGAAGCAAATACAGAGCCCTCATACTGTCAGTATTGATACTCAGATGAGGAACAGTAAACATGAGAAACGAGGAGAGGTTAACTTAAACTGCACCAACTCAGCTGGCAGTGCACATACACTACAGGAAAAGAGTTGTCTTTGCCATGTGAAGGTAAGTTACCATATGGTTAGCATATACCCAATGGAAACCACTGTCCCAGCTCAAGGATTGCTTACACACAGAAGTTTATGTCTGGAACAGTCTTCCGATACTGAGGTGGGGACAGATGGCAAGGAGCACTGGTACAGGTGCATGGAGATCTCTACACACTGGAGACTGGACACAAAGTCCTAACAGTAAATGAATATTCGAGTTCAACTTAAATTGAATAAATCCAGCACCAAGCAGGAGAAATCTGAGATGAGATGATGGTTGTTCCATTTACACTTCAAAGATCTATGAGCTGTAAAATTTTTCAGTTGCTAGAAATTCTCTAGGAGATTGATTTGCCATGAAGACTCTAACGCACGTGAAGATACATCTCCCACTGGGAGCAGCAGTGGGAATACATCTCCCACTGCTGCTACATTATCAGTGCCCAGGTCAGTCTGTTGCTTATGCTCTAATGGAGCAATGTCCTTGCCCAGAGCACAGGAGCTGGGACAGTCATGCCCAGAAATGATGTGTTTTGTGATTTAGTTTTTTAGGAGTGCTAATTTTAAAAATAGAGATAAAAACCTTACTGTTTCAAAGGCTCGGTTTCCAGTGTCAGGCAGGCACCTGGGAAAAAAAACTAACAAAACTGATTTATAACTGTCATTTGCTGATGGGAAAGCTATGAAACAAAGTGATAGTACTGGGTTTTCAGCCAACTGCTAACTACAGCCATGCTAAAGAGAGGCTGAACCACAAGAGTCAGGCCCACTAAAGGTGGCAACAGAGTATGGCCTGCAGGAAAATCAAGAAAACAAAATGCTATGACATGGGTGTCCAACCTTTTGGCTTGTCTGGGCCACTGCGAGTAGAGTTGTCTTGGGCTGCATATACAGAAGTTGCTCTGAAAGTAATGATTCCTATTTATTTCAATGAAGACGACAGGAGCGGAATAACACTATTTGATAGAGAAAAATTCTCACCTACAAAGCACTATTTTTCAACACAGTCACCACCATTAGCTGTGTATTTTTGCCGGCCATGAACAGGAGCTTGCATGCAGTGCCCCTAAACATCTGCACCAGTGCTGGTGATCTATTGTCACCACTGCTAAAACTCATCACCCACTGTCTCACTGTGCAGTGTCCTATTCCCAAATTCCTTTATCAAAAGAGAAAGCACAGCTGTGTATACTACGCTGTTCAGATCCCTGCATTTAGCCAAAGTATCAAAATGCATACAGTTATTTGCCATCACTTGAGTTAGCACTGCGCTCCTCCACCCCGTATAACACTGTGTATTGAGATCAGCTGTCCGATTAGGAGTCTATGCTTTTGCTGTAGTGTTGCAAAGACACTGTATAATCATCATGCAACAATCCGTGCTCTGAGCCTCAGTGCTTCTTACTCGTAATAGAAACAAAAGGGACCAATCAGTGCTAATTATCTCTGCAAGGAAATAAAGGATTCATGACCAAGGTCCTCTGAATGCATAGCTCAGACATAACTTAAAACAAAAAATTTAAAGGAAAAAAAACAGCTTAGTCCAGTAAGCAGAACAATCACATGTTTATTCTATACTTCCAGGTAGACAAAATCTTTCCAAAGGATGCTTAAAATAAACTAGTAACTACTCTACACCTCTAGTTACAAATGCTTCATAGGAAAGGAGAAAGGAATCTGTCTGCTTGTATATGCATGTGTTAAAAGCACAGTTAAGTATCACTGGAAGTCACCTGTGTGGCTTCAGACTGTGCCTCCTCAGGGTGACAAGGTACCAGGGCTGGATTATCTTTCAACTGAGCAGATCTTAATCACTGCAGCAAGGGGTAGGTCAACAGGCAACACCACAGATTTGCCCAGTAGTACTTTCAGTTTTTCATGCTGAAGTGGCCATGAACTGTGTTGGCTAGCAACGATCAGAGTGGCAGCTAGTTAGCAGAGCTTTCCAAGCTGTGCCACATTGCTGATTCACAGCCAGAGGTGCTGCACGCTATCATCCAGCCACGCTACTGTGGTCTGCAAAGGCAGCTCAGCACACAGTGCATTATGGCAATCACAACTTCACAGCACTACTAGATTTGAATCCATGTGATATAAATCTGGAATTAAGGCATATCTTCCAAAATGTTTAAGTTGAAAAAAGTATTTTCTGAGTATGTGAAGTTTCTTATCATACTTAGTTGGTAGGTAGATTAAATGAGACAAAAAATACAGTATCGAATGCTGGAAATCTCCTTGAATCAAACCACTTATGAGAGGAATGAAGCCACCATATAAATGACATTAGACTTTCTCATCTTTAATCCATTTCCTAGATTCATCTAGTTGAATTCAGCTGCTTGATCTTCCAGAAAGGTAAAGAGAGAAATGGATGCACTCCAGCCTGGCTAACTGATGCAGTCCAGTTATCAATATCTCAGAGTGGCATCACAAGCTGCCTAAAAGATCTGCTGTTAACTTAATCAAAAATTGTCCGTCAAAGTTATCCCAATAATTAGCTCTTCTGTGCGACACCTTGGTGCGAAAACAAAGCCCACAAAAATGATGACAAAAGCTCTAGTTCAGGTACTTCTGAAATTATATACCTTCTGACACTTTATTGCAAATGAAAGAAATAGTACCTGCAAACCTGGCTATGATTTCTATAGTAAAAAAAAAAAAAAAAAAAAAAAAAAAGGGCATACTTTAAATAATTTTATATCGTGTCCTCTCTGAAGGAAGCAAGGTTTAAGAGATTTTAAATTTCCAAAATATTCTCTGAACATTACAGAGACTTTTTAAAAGTCCCTAACTAAAATCTTTAATATGCAATGTTGGGACATTTGTCTACCAGGACTAACATTTCAATAATTATGTAGGGTTTAGTGCAATGCTGTGAATACATTTCCTTGAAAAAGAAAAATCTCTTTTCTGGTTATTCAAAAGTTCTTTGCAAAGATCCAACAGAAATTCTGAAGAAAATTATATGGTGATGCAGAGTGGTCTCCCAAAAGCATTATCTGTCTTGCAACTGCACTGTGCATAGAAAAAAAAAGGCCATGTCTTCAGAACTGTTAGCTCTAGTCATTAGAATATCATCTGGAGGAAACTAAAATACTTGGAGAAAATATTTTGAAGAAAGGCATGCTTCTTGCAAATGATCAATGCATTTGCTGGCTAGCATACTTATCTTCTTTTAGAGTGACTGTGCACACTGAACAATGTAAAATTACACACCAAACTAATCACTGAGATTGTGGATGCCCCCTCCCTGGACGCGTTCAAGGCCAGGCTGGATGGGACTTTGAGCAACCTGGTCTAGACGGAGGTGTCCCTGCCTATAGCACGGGGGTTCGAACTAGGTGAACTTAAAGGTCCCTTCCAACCCAAACCATTCTATGATTCTATGATCTGCATAGGTGATTTCCTTGTCTGATGAATCCAGTTTCTGACCTATCTCATCTGCCTACAATAATGCTTCTTTCAGAATGCACCTTCTCAAACCGCTTTCAGCACTTCCATAGACTAACTCAAGACATCTATGTAGTCATTTCAGATACTCTTCATAAAACTTAGACTGTCATCATGATGATAAGAGTTTTCTATGGCTGATGTGCTCAATAGAGCTTTCTTTCTTTAACTGAAAAAGAGACAACCCTTAATAAAATGGTGTTTAAAAAACACCAGGGACTTTCCTCATGTGAGTATTGTTGCTTCTCTCACAAAGTTGTTTCAGCAACCATGTAGAAAACTATTTAAAGATAAAAAGGAAACAGCACATTTAAAGCAAGCTGAAAATAAGTGTGATTAATCTGAACTTCTCTTTTTTTCATTCAAAAGTTTATCTTTCCCATATTGTTCAGGAAAATGTGCCTGTGTGCAAAAACATATGATGCATAATTGTTTCTCAAAGTGGAGTACAGCTGTAAATACTTCACTGGGAGAAGACAATGACAAATCTCTCCCGTTACTCATCAGGATAGAGTTCTTGCTGATTGTTGGTGCATCACAGTTCTGTTGGCTAAAGCCATGTTTCCAGAGTATCAGGTAGCTGACTGTTTCTGTGCTTAACATAGTACAGAATATTTACAGCACGTGGATGAGTAAAGCCTGAGTGTGCATTTTCTTCTGCTGGCATTTATGCTAAATAAAAAGGGTAGGGGGATGGAAGAAGAAAAGGGAAACCATAAACTTTTAATATTTAAAAGCACTATTTTAAAATCAAAATTAGGAAAACGCAGTTAATGAAAATAACCAGGGGAGCATGATGTTTAAAATGAACTAAAGAATGCAGATTATTTTTTCAAAGATTATGAAATGTCAGCTCAGTTGCAGGATGTATATCAGCATTCCTTTTTTGGGATAATTTTGTCTTAATAGATTTTATTATAGCTCAGTCTCTCTCATTTTCCCCAGTATTCAGTATGTAGAGCAGAGTCTGGGTAGAGTGAGGGAGCTGGCAGAGGAGGATGGACCCACAAAGTATTAAGTTCAACTCAAGCAAAAGTTGTTGATAAAAGCTCTAGTCTACCTAAAGATATCTTGTGCATTCAAACTCTCTCAAATCTTTAATTAGTGGCATAACTCGTGGGTGATATCAGTACCAGGGGGTTGGTTTCTTTCCATATCTGCTGTTGGAAATGTTCCATTTCATATAAATTATTAACTACCACTGGATCAGAAATGAAAGTAGAGGGAAGAGAGCAAGGAGAGAAAAGATGCCCTGACTCTCTAGCCATTAGTTAGGAAATATAGTTGAGTTCAGAGTTCAAATACCTTCTCAAATAAGTACTTAATTATTAAGTAGAACACTCCTCACAAGAGAAGATGAAAGATTTATCCCATATTAGCAAGTAGCCTAGTCATCCAGACAGCCACCTAGACTACAAGACCTATTCAACACCCTACTGCAATCGAATATATGAAACTGTGTGGTTGAGAGGGTTCACATTCAGCTGACTGCAAGTCCCAAATCTAGGAGGCTAAGTTAAGCTATAAGGGCTCTATGTTAGGACTAAATTAGAATTACCTACGTTAGCAGACACCCTTGGCAAGTTTTCCTTTTAGACTGTTTTAAGGTGAGTCTTGGTGTTTTGCAAGATCCTTAACAACCAAGTAAAAAGTTACTTAGTCAAATACTTTATGCAGTACTGGAAACCTGCTTTTAAAAACACATTCCTCGTTAAACATATGCAACATTAATATGCAGCTGACATCTATTAATGCAGTTCTGGGTATTCCCCTGGTATGAGGATGTTACTGTCATCTTGCTACTAAGGATGTATTCATCATACTGGCTGACCACAAGCAATGAGTGAAAGACACCATTTGGGTACCTACATGAGAAATCTTTGTTTGGAAAAACAGCTGGATCTATATATATATGGATATATACACAAATAAATATATATGCCTTTCCCCATTAATTACAGAATAAACACCTGCTGAAGCACTTCTAAGTCACTATACTTAACATATGCTTACGGATTAAAGCCTGTGAATATTTATTAGGAAAGTCTGTTCACTTGCTAATCTCTGTTTTTTCCAAATGCTGTAGAAATATTTATTTTATAATGTAAAAGTGAGGGATGTAATGAATTTCTGTTGAATTCTAGTACTGAAACAAATGATAGCTACAAAAACCTCTTATCTTTTTCCTCAATATGTTTGAAATTTAAGGTTAATGTAAAGAATCAGATTGCTATTGGAGACAAGGTATACATGTTTCAGTTGATCTACACTTGCACGTAAGAAGAAAGATGAGCCAATGATAGGGAAGGGAATGAAGCTATTACTGGATTGTCAACGGAAAGGAAGTGCTGGAGATCAGGCTTTGGAATCAGGAGACCGAGAAACATAAGTTCTGGTCAGAAAATTTGGAAAAGGAATTTCCCACAGAAAAACTGTCATCTTTAATCAGAGGAATGGTGATTCCAAAACTGTGATCTATAAATGTGACTGCAGTATCTCATTAAAGGTCAGAATCACCACCTGCCTGAGCAAGTGTGCCCTGTCAGACCATTCCTCCCATGTTGCTGGATGGCTGTCGCGCAATGAGCAAAGCACAGTGGGAGCTGAAGCCTGGATGGAAAACTTGTTCATGAAAGAGAACTGGGAAACTCAAATTTTCCACTGAAAACAGACTTGAAAAATATCTACCACCAATCAAGTCTAAAAATTATATTTGGTTTTATGAAGCACTTCTCTCTTTCAAATAATGTCTGAAATTTTAGCTATACAGTTAGTAGGAGCTGAATCAATGACACTTCTTAACTCTGCACAAAGCAGCAATCTTCATAATGACTCCTTAAGATTAGTCAGTGAAACCAACTTTCTCTTTTTGATGATCTTTCTTTCTGTCTGGTACTGAGAGAGAGAGCACAATCTGAACCTGGCTTTTCAAATTCTTCAGTACGTTGTGTGCTTAACCCTCAGGCATCACTGATTTCTTTGGAGCGATTTTGAAAGAAATGGCAAAGAAAATACAGACTTACTTTTGTTTCATTAACTGAAGCATTTGTAGATATGTCCACTAGATGCTTAGTATTGCAAACTTGCCATTGGATCATTTATTCTGATACTTGTTTTTCATTGGTTTGAAGCTTTGAAAGTCTCAGCAAGAAAAAATTGTTATCAAAGAAGTAAGCCTTACCATTGAATCAGTACATGCATCATGGTATGTTTTGCAAAAATGTGGCTAGTGTGGGGGTGGCAGGAAGGGGAAGCAAAGCTGATATTTGCTTCTTTAATTTCTAACACTGCTACCTCAGAAAAGCTATCTTGCTCTAAAGTTTTCCCGGTGTTAACCTCCTAATAATTTGGTTCCTTCCCTCCACCCCACTGATTCATTGGTCCAATCTGTCTTCAGATTTGTGCACAGAAAAAAAAAAAATGCTTTCTCATCTGCAATAGAAATTCCTATGTTGCTTCTCTGCCCTTTACTATCAGAGGCCTATGGGTTAATACTTGATAAAATAGAAGAGGTAGGTATTTGTCTCTTGCCTGTAGAGAAATTCTTTGCCTCTTTGCCAGGGAAAACATCTGATTCTGTGGCAATGATTTTTCTTTTAATTGGAATGCAAAGATCTTATCTTTTTATTACTCCTTTATTGTTGATAACCACTCCACTCACTCACTCTCCACAAACGTCCAGCTTATATATACAACCAGGGAAGCAGTTCATTTTTTCTCCTTTTTAGCTTTAATCATTTGCCTAACAACTGAATTGTGTCGGAGTGGTTCATATATCCCTTCCCATGCTGCAGTCTCTTTCTCAAATGCCTGCTCTGTGTCTGTCTCTCTCTAATTTCCAGGCACAGATCAGTCTGGTGACTGCCTCTTTCTCTAATAACTGCCTGAGGTGTGGGAGACCACTTTATGGGAATTCAGTCACATAGCCCCATGCAAAAATAACAGTAAACGAGAAATTTGCAGTGAAAGGGAAACATTGCATGCAAGTCATACACCCACTACTCTCTGAATTTAGTTTCTTTGTGGCTTTGCATCACCATACATTCTGTAACGTCAGATTATTGCGTGGGGAACCGGTGGCTGTACGGATAGAGCTGAGGCACAGAAAAACTGGGTTTTATTCTTGGCCCTGCCTGGCTCCCACAGACACACAGCTCAGCCCTCCTGATTCTCCACACTGGTGTTGCAGCAGAAGAGAGCTCCAGGACAGAGGCCTTCAGAGCCCTGGTGTTAAAGCATCATCTTCCCTGGGTGCTGAATAGTCTTCTTCACTGGGGTCTTCTTGTAACCAAGATGGTCACAGAAGGCTTAACCCTGCCTCTTTCTGTGTGAGATAGCCTCCCTCCTTCTTACATCCATTTTCTGTCAATTCTGACATGTGTGAGCATGCACTTGTGCACAGGCAATACCACTTGATCTGCTGCTCTTTGATGATTGTCTCTCTTTGAAAACCCTCCACACTGCTGTAGGTCTTCAGTCAGTATCTAAAGTCTACATTTCCTCTAGGTTTTCTGCCCTCCACCATTCTCTTTCTTCTTCCTTTCCGTTTTCCTCTTCCCTTTGCCCATTTTCAATTCTATTTCCCCTCACCTCCTCAGCCCCTAGCTGCCACTGCCAAAGGAAAGCACTGGGAGAAATGCACTGTGAAATGCATGCATGTGTATGAAAAGGCAAAATCATGCCTGCTGTAGCACCCTCCCCTTCCAAGAGGGATAGCTCAGCTTCGGCTCAAATAATTAAAGCATTAGAGCAGACAAGTCCAACCCGTGGTCCACGGGTTGTACGCACCCTGGCACAGCTCATCCTGAAGTCTCCTCCTCTTCCCCACCAAATGGCTGGGCCTGGCCCCAAGTGCGCACACATCACTCAGCAACAACTGAACATCAGTGTGCTATTAACTCTTTCTCAGCTGAAAAGAGGACAAGGGAAGGGTACGCTGCATTGCTAACTCAACTTACAACCAATAATTTTATGTATTTTGATATATCAGCTAAACACGGTCCTGTGAACAACAAAAAACATACAGCTGTGCCACCAAAGGTTTCTTTCAGTCACCACTACACCATTAGAAGAGATGGAGAGAAAGGAATGTCATGTGGGAAATATATATATATATATATCTTGTTTATGGATACAGACAAGATTTACATGAAGTTTCCCTGTAGAGAAAAATACCAGATTTCAGGCAATTCCACTTCACTTAGTGCAGTCCAGGTGAGCCAAAAGGTTGGACACCCATAGGGTAAAGCGCAAGACTGACAGTGTCAAAAGTAGCACTTCCCTCAGATATAGCTAGGACTGCTAGGTATTACTAGCTATGGAGAATGAATTTTTCCTCCATTAAGTTCTCCAGTGTACACTCCCACAACATACAAGCTGGTACCAGAGACAGCAAGATTATATCAGTCATCCAAGAAACCGTTTGAAACATAAAGCTGCCCATTATAAGGATGGGGAGAAATCAGAAGTAAGTGCTACCCTGTTGCATTTGTGTGGAGCCATTATTACACCTCAGACAGCAGTGCTGAACTGTGTGCTTTGTTTATCTTTCAGTGGGCTATTGGGACCACTTAACACATGTACAGAAGCTTTAAAAAAGCAGCAACACTGACAGATAGCTGCCATTTGAAGAGTCTTTTAACATCAAAACAAAATCTCAAACTATATCCCTTCAGCAACAGTCTGAGCAAATAGGATAGCATTGCCCACATCGCTGGTTGTGCCTTCTGGAGATGCTGCTCAACAGAATCTCGAGCTGAAAATATCGACCCTTCACCTGCCTGCATTCAAACTGAGATCCAAACACACCTCATCCCTCAGCCTCCAGGATGGCAGACCAAGGACAAAAACACAGGGCTGGCAGTCTCTAGCATTAAAAATCGCAAGCTTTACCCTAAAGATGATGGATTCAAAAATTAAATGTGTCTCCACATTTTTTAAGCCAGTGAGTTCATATTCTCAACACTTCTGTTAAGCTGTGAAATATTTTTTGTGACATACATCTCATAAAATCTGAGAAATTATGAAAGACATCAGTGTGGCATTCAAATGCTTGGAACTCATCTGCATATTCTTTTTGTATGGATTTATCCGTGCAATTGGTGCAATTCACTATTTATTTATCACTAAACAGTTGAGTATGTGGGTGTGCTTCAGCAGTAGTTCAAAGCAGAATGCTTTGCTTAAAACCTTCATTGCCCTTGGCATTAATATAGTCTCAGTGATATTTTACTGCATTGCATCCTGACAAAAGTGTCACAGGGAATGCTATGCCATCAACATTTTGCTGTGATTGCCGCACCAGCAAACAGCACCAGTTTAATTACCTGCCCAGCAGCAAGGCTGTGCCTGAAAGCTCCTTCCAGCCCTGCTGTCACAAAGGAGGTGTGGCTGAAGTAGATGGGCCTGGGACCCCACTGTATCCCCATGTCCATGACACAGGCTTGGGGCACCAATTCCCATTAAATGCTGTTTGTTTTTTTCAGCTATGTTTTCCAATCAGTCAAGGGCCTTGTTTTGCCTTGCAAAAAGAAAATGGAGGTGCATACCTAGGGTCAGAGGAGGAAGGCTGGACAGATCTTCTGGCAACCACTTGCAGCTTTGGGACTGCACTGGCAGCGACTGCACACTAGCATGCAGGCCAAAGAGACAATTTCTGAACACTGGCTCCCTGAATTCAGAGGCCTTTTGGAATACATCATCTTTTCAATATAAATTTTATACTGAAAAGTAAGTGTATGTAGGTATGTGTATATATATATATATACAAACATATGTCAGCATAGAAACAAAGCTGGGGTGCATTTCTGAAACGTGTTTATGGCAACACCTTAGCTCAGCAGTAGCAGTGCTTTCTTCTTGGCTCCGTGTTTTCAAAATTCAGTTCTATTTGACAGGAAGCTACTGCATCTTTGTTTTCAAAATGGAAAAAAACACTACTGTTTTTAATTTTCGGCCTAACTATGCTGTCACACGCACAAGGCATGTACATGCACGCTGTCAGCAAGCAGAGGCTAAAAATCAAAATCTTGCACTGCCATCCTGTGGTGAAGGTCGGGAGAGTATGAGTTTGTCCCGCTGGCGGACGGCAGGTTATCCTCTGAGAAATCTGGAGGCTGTGTGGCACAGCTGGCAGCAGCTCAGACTAACAGCTCTGTGGTGACAGAGCTCAGTGCCTCACTCTCCAGAAGAGGTAGGAGGAAATGCTGGGAAGATGGCATACTTCGCCTGTTGTCTGTGTTACTCACAAGCAGTGCCTCATGGGCCTTGCCACCTTCGCTGTAATTATGGCCTTTCTGAGCTAAGAAAGCTCTCCTTGCTATGAGCAGTTTCCGAATACTGCAGCCCTCTGAGGGCTCCCTCTGCTTGCTGCTAAGCCAGACAAAGTTTCGTGGTGTCCCAGAGTTCAGCTCTCTTTTGCGTGCAGTATCTCCTAGAGACCTTTCAGAAGACATGCTGTCCAACCCTGAGAATATGGCCCTTTAGACAAAGAAAGAGAAAATAGTATAGGTGAATAATACTACCTGTGGCACGGCAGGCCAGGCAAAGTAAGCGCAGATGGCCTGGAGCTGAGCCCTTGGGAATCACTGGGAACTGACAGTCAGCTGAAAGGTAGTCTGGGGACTGCTCCTGGGGCTGGTTTGGGCCTACTAATAGTACAGTGAAGTTCACTTGTAAATAGGTCATAAATTCCTGCTCACTGGCTAAATGGATTTTTTTCCAGTGAATCACCACTAGGCTTAAAAAGACAAAAAAAAGGACAAGCCAAAAGGGCATAAAGTCAGCCAACAAGGGAAAGAAACATTTCATGCAAATAGCGTGCAAAATATGCAGCTAAAAGCTAAAACGTTTACCAGAAAGTCTCAATTGTAACTGACCTCTATGTGAGGATGGTTCTGGCATGTGCATTCACATTTGAGGCTTGTTTTTCTAATAAATCATGATTTTGATACTATAAAAAGTGCAAATTTAGTATACTAAACATCATTTTCCCTCTGCAGCAGACACATATCCTATTCATTTGCATCTCTAAGACAGAGGTCTTTTTGTTGGACTGAAATGCATATAATACAAACATCTGTCTGAAAACTAAGTGACGGAATAGCCCAGGATACTGTGGCTTCTTCGTTCTCAGGACATTTTCTTCAGGGGACTATTCCTCATTAAGAGAACAGAATATAAAAATCCTTTTCCTGTAAGATATTTCTGAAATAATGAAAAAGGAAAATCTCAGCACCGTGTAGGTTTTCAGATAAAGTAAAGCTGGAAGAAGGATTTAATCCTCATTTTGTGCAGGCACCACGTTGTTTCTGGATTTCTTCCTCATGTGCATGTAATTCCACTTTCACCCATTCAGATACCTACACCTAATACTAGTACCCTAATGCATGGTCTGTATGATCAACTTATGAAGTTACCATGCTTCTCTTTTATGCTGACACAGTATGTGGCATGTCTTTTTTGATCATTTCCGTGACTGCACCATCTCACCCCTTCTGTTTTGCATGTACTTGTCTCTGAAAAGAAATGGTGCTTTCCTCACCTCATTCTCACCTTCTTGAGACTGTTCTGTCACCAGGCACACCTTTTCTCAGCAAGATCCCAAACCAAGTGATTTTTGGTATCACTTCTATCAGCAGCTCTGATCTTGGTCACTTTTGACTTAGTTCATCTCTTTTGCAGTGCTATGATTTTTCTTTTCGATTAAAGATCATTGCACACAGCTTCTTCCTCTTTGCCCTTCATTTTCACTTTTTGTGAACTTTGTCTGATCCACCGTGAGCACAAGCATATTACCTTCAGTCCTCTTTTGAACTGGTTTTGAACTTACCTATTAAGTTTTACCTATTCCTAATACAGATGAAACGGTATACTTCTAATTTCCCAGCTCAGTAGATTCTTCCCTGTTGCTATAAGTAGGGTTACTTCCCCACCCTCCCATCTTCTGTAATAAATAAGAGACATTATTCTCAGTATGTACAACTCTATTAAGGAGCACCACTTCACTTGGCTCGAAGGCACCTACAGATGAAACGATACAATAGCGACCCTGACAGCAGCCCGGCTGTGCCACCTCGTGGGGACAGAGCTCAGCGCTGACCCTATCGGCCTCACTGCTGCCACCTGCCTGTCTCCAACGGTATCCAACACAGGTATTTTTGTTTGGCTGAATACGGATAGCAGTGATTAGAAAGGGAACAGAAAGGTAAAAGGCCGCATATACATTTCACACCCCTGTGAAGAAGAGCACGCTTTTCTTCACGGCAGGGCTTTTCAACTGCTCACTGTTTTTCATCTCTGAACATTTTCCAGTGGAGGTGGGAGGGGGGGGGGGGGATAAAACATTCACATCTATAGATTACTGCACAGCAAAGTTCCTTTCCTAATAACCCATTGGATCCTGGGAGCCTGCAAGCACAGGATGGAAATAGCTATTCTGAGGCTGTGTAGTCACACAGAGCTTCAGCTGTCTGACAGATTTTCTGGCCTATCTGATTGGCGGCCTGCTCAAGAGCTTGAATTAACTTCTGTTACAATGGCAAAGTAATCCCTGCCATTAACTACTGTTCATTTTTCTCCCAAATGAATCAGTGAGGAAACGCCTCAGCACATTCTCCTTTTGCAAAGGAAGGAAGGGATGTGCAGCTGTACATATCCCTAGTCAGGACAGGGAGAAGTGCTGCTTCATACTTCAAAGTCATACATTTCAAAAATCTGTGAGCTTTAAGATGTGAAACCTGACTGCCAATGAACCATGGGAGCAGCCCCAACAAAGTAAATAGTGATTTACATTATGAGTATAGACAACTACCTGAAGGGATTTCAGGAATATGACCAAAAGGATGCATCTATACTGGGGCTTCATGAGTAGCCACACTCATGCATGTGTCAATCTCATATATGGATGAGCTGTTCTGAGCCTGTTTGTCCTGTTTGTACACTGACATATAAAAATGCCCATGCAAAAGTATATACACTTCTGAAAATATAAATCTGAACATCCATCAGTGCAAAACTAACTCCTCTTGTAGAGAAGGAGCAGCGAGGGAAAAGTAACTTTCACAGACTATTTCTTTTTTATATCCTTTTCTTTCAGTTTGCCCAAGAAAAACAAAAATTGAGAAGCTAAATTAGTCTCTTCTATATTTCCACTGAAGAGCATAGAGTTTTGCCGAAGATATTTGCCAGAAATATCAGAGAGTGGAGATTGCATTTTCAAATGCAAAGAACCAGGTGATGTAAAAGTTGGTGAAAGCACACATTTAAGCTGCCTGCTAATTGATTATTGTGATGCTAAGAATTCGCATTGTCTCCTTTTGAAGGCAATTAACAATATTTGTAATTGTTTGGTGAGAGTGAGATCAAGCACCAGATGTGTATTTTATTGTATTCTCTGTGTTAAATTCATTCCCTCAGTTGCATCTGCAAAAGCCAGCAGAAAACCTGGCAGAAGGTCCTTGGCTGAGTAGTCAAGAATCTAGAAACAGGAAAGGACTGCCACAATGGAAACTACCCAAACCCCTATTAGACAGGGTGCTTACACATAGCAAAAAATGCTCTGGCTTATGATGCTAAGTCTTACAGGCTTCTGAGGAGGTTAAAGCTTCACTTCCTACTGGAAAGCCTCAAAAATAAGATAAGAGTCTTTCACCTTTCCAATTGAAATCTGTCACTGATTATCACAATGGCTGCAATGAGGTGTCTGGGTGTGTACAACACAGAAGAGCTGCAAAAGCTTTTAAATGTCTCCAGAATTTTTTGAAATATCTAAAGGTGATGCCATCTCACAGACTTCTTGCACCTAGAAACTACATATAAATTACTATAAACCCCCTACTATAGGGACTGGCTGATCTGTAACTCTAACAACTTCTGTGCAGCTCCTGAATAGTCCAAATGCAGCTCTCACAATAAGATTACATCATGTAATTGGCAATGGGGTTGTCTAGCACGAGAGCAGCTTGCTCCTGCAAATCCCCAGCTGCAGAGGATTAACGAGAGTGACTCTGCTCAGCCAACCTGCATCACAGCTGCACACCCAAGCTTTGGAAAGGAGGGGGGTTGGCTTGATCACTGGTAAACTGCTGCCACATCCTGCTACCAACCATCCCACAGCTCTCTTGGGAGCAGAGTGATATACGCTGCGTGTTTTGTGGCTCTTTTCCATTTGCAGATTTCAGCAAGCTGCTTGTAGACTTCAGGAGTTTCTCTACCTTACACTCTATAGCCTCCCAGAATTACTGTGGAACAGATACTAGTATTGTTTAAATATGCTGAGACAGGCTTACAGCGTTAAAATCATCAGTCTGAGTATGAAAATACTCAGCCAAGTCATCTTTAAGAAACATTCTGAATATTCATTAAAGCCAGAACACTCATGGTAGGGTAACATATTTTAAGAGATCTTTACCTTAGCATATTTCTAACTTAAGTAAATGATCTGCAGAATTTCTCCTTTACTTTCCTAGAAGTTAGACATGTATTTTCAAAATTCCTCATCTACCACTTTTAAGAAACATTTCCCCACAAAACTATATTTAGCACCCTAAAGCTTTCTCTCAAGCAGTTATATGGAGTTGATATCCATAGCATTTACTTTTGTTCATGCTATGTATTCAAATACAGAGGCCTGGTTAAATTCTGATGACCTTCTTGAAGAGAAGGCTGGGAAAAACATCTGCCTCTTGATGGAAGCCATCTGGTATTACCAGACATGAAGTCAAGCATTTTAATATAGCGTATTCCTTAGCATTATACTTGCTTAAGAGAACTGCAAGTTCTTCCCTTAATGTTCTCATTAACCACCATCTCAGATTCTCATTCACCTATCTAGGATTGATGAGCGCAGTTATTATGTAAAGTTTTGTCTCCATGCATTCAAAGTAACCAGGAACAATAATTATTATGTAGATTTCATTTGTTATTCTCCCAGCTGAAATTTTTCTCTGCACAATTCCAGGTGCAAAGAAAATAACAAAATAGTCTCCATGAAAGGAGAGACTGCAAAAGCTTTCTGAGATTGACATTAATGCAGGACACACACACTTTGTTCAAGAGATGAGAGTTAGCAGTATCAGGGCTGGCAAGATGAGGTAAGTTCTTCTTACTTTGCTCCTTGCCAATAATGCCACCATTCTAGCCCTGTGTAGCTATGCATTGTAGGACTTAAAAGTCACTGAATTCTTACATGCATCAAGCCTGCCAAAGAAGGATCAAATATTTTCTATCCTTGTCCATCCAAGGAGGATGGATTGGATAAATAAGATGTCAAAATATAATAAAAACCATGTGGTAGGCCAGCTTTCAAAAAATGAATTTTTTGAAATTCAGAAAGCTTCATGACCTTAAATGTGTATTAGATGTATGAATTAGCCAGCAAAAGGAAAGCAAAGTAATCAAAGAACTGAAATATCTGCAGGGTAAACAAAGCCATATCATTTTTATGATATGGTTCTGCTTCACTTCTAAGATTCTCATATCCACATACAGTAAGAGGTCATTCAGTACCAGTAAACATACTTTTGTTTAACAGAGGTCATCGTCAAATATGGGGCAAGATTGTGCTCAGGGAATCTGGAGATAATTTACAGTACTTTCTGGTTTCCCTAGAGAGGTTATTTCTTATGGCAGGAAAAAAAAAAGTATTTTTTTTTTCCTGCCATAAGGGGGGGGAAAAAAGTATTGCATGAATATGAAGCTGGTCCCTAATGCTTCATATTATGCTATGAGGGCCCTGTCAGTAGTTACCCATTCACTGGTAATTTGCCCAGGGGCTGATACCATGGCAAATACTGTTGATGTTGGTGAAGGGATGAGGCATGCATTCAGCAGTTTTGCAGATGATACAAAGCTGGGAGGAGTGGGTGGGAGGCCATACTTGAATACTGAATGGCAGTCCAAGGGATTTTGACAAACTGAAAAAATCAGCAGGCAAGAACTTCAATACATTCAAGAGAAGGAAGTTCAAGAAAAGGAAATGCCAAGTCCTGACCCAAGGCAGGAACCAGGACAGGCTGCTCTTTAAAGCAGTTCTGCAGTAAAGGCATTGGTGACCTGGTAGACACCAAGCTGACGATGGACCAGCAAATGTGCTTTTGCAGCAAAGGAGGCAACAACATCTTGGGCTGCATTAGGAAGAGCACTGACAGCAGATTGAGGGAGGTAAACATCCTTCTATGCCCCATCAGATGGGATGTGCTGGTACAAGAATATGTCTACAGACATAGACATATGGCAGCACCTGCAGCAAAGGGACACAAACAGTATTTATTAAAAGATTTGGAGCATCTGTCACATCAGAAGAGGTTGAGAGAGCTGAGACTGCTCAACATGCAGAAGACTCCAGAGGGATCATTGAGGTTGTGTTTATGGGTGGAGAGAGAAATTGACAAACAAAGGCAGATTCATATCAGTGGTTGCTCTCTGCCAAGACAAGAGGCAATGAACACAGAAGTACAGCTTTTTTCACTGTGAGGGTGATTGAACGTTGGAAAAAGTATCCCAGAGTGGCTGTGGAGTCTCCATCCTTGGAGATTCTCAAAGTCCAGCTGGACGCGCTCCTGAACAACCTGCTACTCTTCCTGCTTTGAGCTAGGAAGGCAGGGTTAATGATCTCCAAAGACCTTTTCCCACCTCAACTACTGTTTCAGTCTTTTCCTGACCATCATGGTTAACATACTTGGTGTTATTGAGATTTTCCAGACTTAGAAGTCTACAAAGGTTTTAGCAAAAAAGAAGTTCCTGATCAATTCTCCTGCTCTTCAAGGATCTCTCATTTCCTTTGCACTCCTTAATGGGAGTGCTCCCTTGAGGCTGTCCTTGGCCTGCTTACTCTGGAGCAGAACATTAACAATCCACCCCGAAAGGAAGAAGCCTGGATTCAAGCTAAAAGCATTAGCCAGGCAAGAAGTGAGAGGAAATGCTGCAAGCCAGAACTTGCTGTTGGAGCTACTTGGTGAGCTACGTCAAGTCTACTGGCCTCATTACCATCCACTAGTGATGTAAAATTCAATTTTTATGTACGACATGTACACACATATGATGTGGACATATTTCTTCAGTGCTGATAATTTTTATTTTATATTAGGAAGAAGCAACATTTATAATAGAGGGACACTGCCAGTCATCCCAGTGAGAATTGTCTAGTGTTGTAAAGGAAGGAACAGTAAAGCAAAAGGAAAACAGCTCACCTCTTATGATGCAACTTTACAGCGTGCACGTGTCAACATTAAAAATTAAGAAGTTGACCACCTAGGCATTAGTCTGAGGCTGCTATTCCCAATAAAAAGAACAGGTGGGGCACATGCAACTTGTGTTCAGCATTCTGTTTTAACTCCAGTTTTCAATATACGGCTTTATTCTCTACTTACTTCACTGCATTCAAACCGATTACCTATTATAATAACAAATGTTCTTGTAAGTAAATCCCTCCAGTAAGAGCAACAAAGTATTATCATCTCCTTACACGCTTCAGGAAAGAGTACTTACACAAACACTTTCTCACAATTATTGCTGAAGAAACTTCCCTTGTTCCAAGCAAGAGCTCTGGAGCAGGAGGAGGATTAATGATCACCATTCTCCTAAGCAGTACCCAAATACCTTAAACAGGAAACTGAACTATACATCTCGCAGTTCCTCCATCTCATTTATAAATACCTTCCAAACTCTGGAACAAATGAGTGGAGGACAATACAGTCAACAGCCTCTTCTATAACATCACGTGTTCAAGGAACATTTAGACATTGAGTTGAGGGACATGGCTTGGTGAGAACTATTGGTGATAGGCAGCCAGTTGGACTGAATGATTTTGTAGGTCTTTTCCAACCTCAGTGATTCTATGATTCTATAACTTCCAAGCATCCCAAAAAGCTGTTCCTGTCAGCTCTCCTGCATGAGAGGTGGAGAAAACATGTTATCACGCAGTATGTTGTTACGCCTGTGTGTGAGGAGCTGATAAAAGACGCATGGGAACTTTAATTCAAGAATTTCCCACTCTCTGGCCGCTACTGACAGTACTATCCTCACAGCCCAGCCATCTTGTGAAGCTCACAGCAGTGTCTTGCAGGCTAAATTCCCAACCACCTCATACAGTTCTCATTTCAAGGTACCCCAACTGGCACGCTAGGAGGGAAATCCTGCTATTTCAAGATTACCCTGTAGGCTGTGTCCCTTTCAGGCTTTCCTGTTCGCGTTGGTTTCTCCCTGCCCAAATCCCGGCTGTCAGCGAGCACGCCGAACGCTCAACGGAAGGGGCCACTCGTAAAGGGCCCTAACTGCGGCGGTTCTGCGGTGTCCGACCCGAAAGTAGAACTCCAACCCCCAGCATGCCTCGCTCACGCAGCAGCCCGCCCCTCAGCGATGAGTCCCGGCGGGAGGGCGGCCACGCGGATAGGCAGCCAGAGCGGGAGAGGGCGCTCGCCGACCCGGAAACGTGTTTGAAGCGGAGAAAGGGCGGGCGCAGAGCTCTCCCCACCCTCTCCTCTTCCCCCGTTCTCGTTCCTGCGGAGCCGCGCGGCTGTGCCTTTAAGCCCGGCCGGGCGCGCGGCGTGCCGCGCCTGCGCAGTGGGGTCGGCACCGGCGGTGGCTGTTGTGGCGCCCCGTGCCCCACAGCGGCAGGCCGCGGCCCACTGCCAGGCCGGTGGCGGCGGCGCGGGTGTCGCCATAGCGACCTGCCCTGGCGGGATGGAGGAGCCGGCCGAGAAGGGCGGCGGGAGCGCCGCGGAGGGCCCCGCGGCGCTGATCGCGGAGATCCGGGCGCCGGGCCCGCGGCCGCTGCGGTTGCTGGAGTGGAAGGTGTCGGTGGGGGCGGCGGTGCAGATCGGGTCGGTCCTGGCGCTCTGCGCCCCACTGCCGCCCGCCCCGCGCCCCGCCGCAGCCTCGCCGGGCTCCGGCGCTAGCCCCCGGCCCCAGCGCTCCAGCACCGAGCGCAAGCTGAAGGCGGAACGGCCCGGCGTAGTGCGGGAGCTGTGCGCGCGGCCCGGACAGGTCATCGCGCCCGGGTGAGTGCAGCCCCTCGGAACGGGCGCGGCGGCCGGCGCTGCCCTGAGGGCGGCCCCGCGCGCGGCCCTGTGGCGGGTGGTGCCGGCGGGGAGCGAACGGCGTGCCGCGCTCCGGTGGTCGCAGGTGTTTATCGGGAGCTTTGCTTCCCCCTCACGACGAGCGGTGCGCGGTGTAAGGCAGAGGCTTCTTCCGCTCGGTGCGTGCCTCGCTGCTAACACGACGAGACTGTTCTTCTCGTGAAGTCCTGTGCTGAGGCACCTGTGGAAAGCTGTCGCGCCGGGGGAGGCTGTGGGAGCTTGGGGCGCGCAGAATTGTTTCAAACCCAGTGTTCCGGAACGGAGTCCTTCCGTGCCGACTTCGTGCACGGGATCCGAACGTCTTTGCTCCCGGGTTCATGAAAGTGGCTCTTACCAACAAACCTACCTAGAAATACCGTGGTTTAGTTTGGCAACTCACTCTTAAGTTAGCATAAAACTCTAGAACCATTGTTTACTGCTCAATTGGGGAGATTTTACTGATAAACAGTCCTGCAGCAAAGTGTTGGAATTACTGGACACGGTGCAGATACCACCAGAAGCCTAAATGTTGTTAATGCTGGTGTCTCAATGTGTAATGTGTATTAATATGTGTCTAAACGTATAAGTCTTCACAAGTGTCAACCAAATGCTGCAATTCAAACTTTAAGAAGGGCCAGGGATTAAATGAGACAGGTTTTATAGTTTTAACAGTGGCTCTGTCTTTATAAGATTGTGTATTGGTCAACTTTTAATTTCTTAAATGGCTAACATCTACATAGGGACTCTCAGATTTCTAGGTTAAACTGGGCTAATAGCTTGCTACCCTGCGCTTCAAGCAGATATTTTTCTTGACAGGAAACCATCGAAACCCTCTACTTCCTCTGTTTTATGACAGCAAGTTATTTTCTTTTATTGCAGCTCTCTTGGTTGCTGGGTGGGTGCAGCCAGGCCTAAACTTTCTTGATTGAAAAATCACCAGCACATACACAATGTCTGTGTAAAGAGATGCTCTCAAAGATTCAGGAAAAAAAAATACAATTTTATTATCAGTCAGTAATATAAGATAATGCAGAGGAGATAAAGTTGTATTTTTCTTGCTGCAGAAAGCATTATTCTTCCTGAGATAAGATTGTGTCTTTCCATTTGTGCTACATCAGCGTTCAGCTGTTACATCTGGTGCAAGGTGAACTATCTCTTAATGTCTGATTTAGAGCAATGTGCCATAGATGCTAGGTCAGAATAAAAACGTGTGTAAAAATAACATGCTAAAAGTTTAAAATAGTGTATGTGAGATGAAATTCGTCTTGATAGTGCTGAGTGGACAGAGAGATGAAGTTCTGTGTTGTGTCTTACGTTAGCTGAGCACTTGAGGGGAAAAAGTGAAACCCAATGTAAATTAAAAATAAAATAAAAAATATTTTGTATGACTGGCTCTGTCATAGCAGCATTTTAGGTTTAGCTTTGTGCAGTAAAAACTTTGGGACTTGAATGCACCAATTCTTAGGCAGTGCTTGTGTTGATTTGATTAATCTTAATTCACTTGATTATAATAAGCAAGTGCTTGCTTTGAAACAGAAAATGGATACTGTTTTGTATTACCATTGTCCCTAGCTTCCGAAAACACTTGTCTTAAACTGACAACAGTTAGTTGTTGGTACTGACCTTTGCTGAACTGTTCTGGAGTTCTGAATTTTCAACTTGGTTTCTTACACACTGTAATGGTGTTTGTTGGGCAAATGTAGAAGAAAAACTCAAGTGAAGAGGTAGAAAAAGAATGACATAGGGCTTGTCAGTATTTGGAGACGTAACTGCATTTGTTCAGTAACTTATAAGTTCTTTTAGCAAGTGTTTTATCTCTTGCCTGTGGCTTCCCATTTTGTGAAATGGAGGTAAAAACATTTCACCATCTATCATCTATTTAAATACACATAAAAGTTGTTGACTATTAAAATATAGTAATAGTTAAGGTAGGTAACATAGTAACATAGCTGAAACTTTTTCATTGTCTCCGAGGGATGTACACATCTCTTTTCCCCTTCCCAATCCAAGCTGTCCGGCTTCCTAGGTGCCATTTGCTGCTTTGAGAAAAGTGGGCTTGGTCAGTTTAACCCCTAATTCTTTGTAAACTGAAGATATGTGCAAATATTTGCCAGTCACTTAAACACTGTAGGCATTCTGGTTCAAATATTTTTACTTTAGTTAGAACGTGAGAATGAAAATTGCTTAAATCTTTTTGAGAATAAATAATGTGACTTGCTGTAAGTTCCTACATTGTCATTTTGGCCAACTTTATTATAATAATGTTTTCTTAGAACATAAAGTTTCTCTTAAGATGTGTTTCTAACGCTTGTTCATGGTTGTTTGTATTTTTGTTTTAATGACATTTGAGCTCAGATAACAATCTTTCAGGGTATGAAAGTAACACACCACGTGCAGCACTCAGTATTCTTGTAGCTTGATTTCCTACTTCTTGGCATAGGCAGTGGCTTTAGCAGTCATCACCTTCATTTTGTATGGCCTTCCCTGAAGGCCTTGGTGTGTATTGCACTGGCAGAAGCTGCTGAAATGACTCACCTGGATGCTAAAGGGGGAAGCTGCTTCTTGATTCTTGAGCAGTACCCATCACTTGCTCCAGCCTGCTGTATTGGTGTGCTGAGGGCTGCAGGGAGGGGGGTGGCTGGGGTGAAGATTGCAGCCTGGGGCAGGCAGGAGGTGGATGTTGCTTATGCTGGCGTAGGTGGGCAATGAAATGCCGAGCCAGGGCTTGAGAGACTGAGTATGACCTGCTAGGACTGTAAATAGCAGGGATGACAGCAAGCCAGTAATGGAAGGTCTTTGATGTTAACAAAGCAAAATTTTCATGGGTGACAGGAGCAACAAATAAAATTTCATAAACTGCCGCGCAGCTCTGTATGTAATTAATGCTAGTTACTCATCAGAGTTAATCGTTTCGAAGCTGTGACTGGTATGTCAGGATTCTGGACTGGATCAATATTTTGTTTTATGTGAATATTTACATTAAGTGTTTCTAGGATGAAACAATTGTCCCCTTTTGGGCTCTACTGAGATGAACTGCTGAAATTCTCTTGTATAGTTCGTGTTTGCAGAATCTTCCAAAAGATTTATTACCTGTACTTTTAGGTTAAATATCTTTCTGTCTTAAATAGCTGTAGTCGCTAGAACTTGAATTCTTTTACAGAACATAAAATATACGAGAGCTGTAATCAAAGTCTTAGTGTGTCTGGATTCCAGTCAAAGCTTATTTTCTAAGGGATGGGAATGTGTTCTCTAAAACTGTAGATTATTGTGTTGTTACTTGGTTGTTTTTTATCTACGGTATCCCCCTTTGTTTGTCTAATGTCACAAAACCTCAGGGCTTCATTTACCACCCAAGATGAGGTGGACATTTAAGGTGGATCTCAATCCAGTACCTTTCATCTTGGAGTCTTCAAGAGGAATAAAATACTGATCAATGACAGGTTTTGATGACTCTTCTGATAAAATACAGAAAAACAACTTGCTGTTTCACTTAAACACAGATGTTTTCGCAGTATCCTGTCCAATATTTAATGAGCTTTTTAGAGTCTGCAGAAGTTGCCAAATACTGAGGAATGCTGGATAATACTTAGCAATCTCTATTTACT
The DNA here is from genome assembly GCF_016699485.2 of Gallus gallus. Lineage (NCBI taxonomy): Eukaryota > Metazoa > Chordata > Aves > Galliformes > Phasianidae > Gallus > Gallus gallus. Next base: position 56,202,291 of record NC_052533.1, on the reverse strand, counting down.
GTATCTCTTACCTACTTCCTTTTTATATTTGGATGCATTCAGTTTTTATTATAAGTTATGGTATGCATCTTTCCAGCCTGTTTCCCGTTCATGCTTGTTTTTTTCCTCCATATTCTGGGTGCTGATGCTAAGAAAGCTGCTTTTAATGTATCTGTGGGGTGTTTAAATTTGATACTGAAAAGGGTTCAAGCTCCAAGTGATTTTCATTCCTTCATTGCTTTCTTCTTCTATTCCTAGTTCTCTGGCACCTAACAAGCACCTGTTATAAGTTGCTGTGTGGAAGGGTTGAGTCAACCCTTCCCTTTGAGAGGGTTGAGTTCTCTTTTCTTTATGTGACCATCTATTTTCACAAAACTTCCAGGATCTTCATTATCAGAGGGAATGAATCTACCTGCTCAGCAGGGTTTGGTTGGAATCAGACATCAAGTTCAGAAGTCACCAATAGAGAGGCAAGGCAGTGTAGTGTGGCTGTAGAAGCCTTGTGTGCGTCATTCTCTTCAGTGAGGCTTCTTTATATCTGGGTTTCATGATTGCTTCTCTCCAGGAGAGTTGGCTGGAAGGAGTGTGCCTCCAGCTTTCACCTATCTAGGTGCTGGAAGCCACGTAGCTAAAGCGGGCCTGATCTCCTGCTTTGCTTTGCATCCTTCCCACCCAACCTGCTAAATAATCCAGATTGATCAATACCTTCATTTAGCTTGGTTGCCTCAATAGGAGGGCACTATGGCAAAAGGGAGCACATAATTATGCTTTCAACAGTAGCTGGCATTTATCTCAGATCAAAGTGGTTGTAGTTGTTATAGGGATTATAAGGTGAAATCAAGAAATAACATTATTGAGGTTACCTGTCTCGCATACTGCATTTTGTATAATTGTCTTAGTAATGAATTGCTTTTATCCTTACAGATTTTCTCCCAAACTGGTGTATTTCCTGTTGCCAGAGTTCTCGCTATACGTTGGTTATCTTACTTGAGCTCCAGGACTTTGCCAGTGCATGTGGAATCCCATGGGCCGGCAGTGAGATAGCTCAATGACCTGTTTTATGCATTTCATTGTATATAGATTCCAGCACAATGGGAAGAGAGTTTTACTTTCGTCATCTGATGGTGCTGAAATAACAGATGTAGGATGTCTAGGCTCATGTTGGTTGATTTGTACAAGATGTCATTCATTGGAATTGTCTACATCCAGAAGGAATTTTTCCACTTTGTACACTACAGTGTAAAACTTTGCAGTATGGTATGTAGGTTACTTCTAGTGGATGAGAGGACCATAGCTTAAATGTGATCTCTGAATAGAGAAAGTGGTCAGAAGTTGGAAGGTAACGTAACGTTCTTTATTAATAAATGCAGGGTTGGAGGGATCGTAAGAAGTGTGGTATGTTGGTGTGGCATGTGGGGAAGTTGTGTGCCTTTACCTAGAGGAGTGGAGAGCTTGAGAAGAAATGTGCCTCAAAAGAATATAAAGGAATCAGAGATATGAAGCCCAGGACTGTTACTGCTTGGCTTTGCAGCAGTTCACCTATGACTTAATGTTGTTGGGTAACTGACATGAAAGTCAGCATGTGGTTCAAGAAAACTGTACTTCTCATCCATAGTATTTTTCATCAGTTGTTTAAGGACTCTGCTTCTTGGCAGATATTTTTTGAGAGTTCTTAAAAAAATCTCATGGTTAAATATCTAAGGAATTATTCCTTCATGGTCATCCTTCACCTTCAAGTTGATTAAGGCTTTGAAAAATTCATGCTATGAAACTAGAGTCCCATATAACAGAAGCTGTGGTTGTTTGTTACAGTAAATTGGCTTTAGGACCCTTTGAGGTGGTTCTGAATGCTGCAGCCACATACCACAAAGTGGTGCTCTGGTGTAAGTTAAAAATATCAGTTTCTCAAAAACTGTGGGTAAATTAACCTGCAGAAGCAGGCTTTAAGTTGAATGAGATTTTGCTTGTTTGCAGTTCTTGTCCTACGATAGCTAAAATACAGCGCACAAACTGTGTGGTGTAGATTGGTTGGATGAATCAATAATGCTGGGTATTAATAATCACGGATCTAGCATATTTTCATTTGTATCTATTGACAATTACTTGATGATAATCTCTTGAGCATGCTGCAAAACTGGTAGGGGCAGAGGCCGTTGTTTAGTTGTTTGTAGGAATCTTATTTTGCTGTAGTAGTGCAGCTTTGCATCTTCTGATGTTCACTGTTAAGTCATATAGTGTCAAATAGAGGTCAGCAGCTTTAAGTGACAACTGTGACAACTCAGGGGTTTATGTCTGTTGTGGTTTTTCTTTATTGCAAACTGATCTGAGGAAATGCACTTTTTTTTTTTTTTTTTTTGGCTTTTCATTTATGTAAGTGACATGCAGGCAGGTGTGAGGCAGTAAATATGGCATATAAGCTGTCAGTTTTTCCATTCACACATCTGACAAATCACACTGTAAGTACTATAGTAATGCTTGGTTCCTTTAAAAAGACTATTGAGACAATTAAAAAGGCTACTAAAAGGACTATTAAGACAACTGGAACTATGGCTTGATTTCCCTGGCATGGAGGTGTTCAACTAGTGCTGACCAAATAGGTAAGATAAATGCTAATGGAAGTGACCTGTCTAGTGTGGGGAGGCTGTTCTGTAGGGCAAGTTGTTGACATCCTCCCTGGGTATTAGCCGTTTTTTATAAGCACTTGCAACACTGGCATCTTTTCCCAACAGTGACCTTGCTGCCTTTGTTTTTCATTGCTGGAAATGTGTGATTATGCTGGAAAGACTGATTTAAAAAAAAAAAAAAGAAAGAAAAAAACACCAAAACTCTTCAGAAGAGTGCTTTTTGTTTGTAGTGGCCTTGCTTCAGTGAACTGTTGCAACTGAAAAGCGGCAAATTGGACCACCGATGAGACAACCTTATATGATGACTTTCCCATTGAAATTAACCTACCTGGAACTATAGCTGTGGTTGCATTTGTTTTCGCATGTTTTTGAGTTAACGCTAATGACCAGGCCTTAGGATTAGTAACGGCAGTGACTTCCTCTGTTAATGAAAGCAAAATGCTCATATTGGATTTCATGAAAGCTTTCCTTCCACCACGCTTTTTCAATCAGCAGCATGAGAAAATGAGTGCTTTTAAAAGGCTTATTTTAGAAACAGACAAGATGTATATGGGCTTAGGGCTATCCAGTGCATCCAGATGCCATTAGTAAATGTTGGTCCCTGGCCATTGCACATTTAGTGTCTCTGTTTCTTATTTACAAACGCACCTGGAAAGAATGTGGATAAGATCTTAGAGTGAGTTTCCTTATTTCACAGAATCACTTCAATCGCATTGTATGTATGTGTTTAAAAAATAATATATATATATGTATATTATACATTATGTGTGTATATGTATATTACATATATATACATATATGTAATAGTGTGGACAGTCCATATTGCTGTCTTGTTGCAGTCCTTCAGTTATCATGGTGATATTGGAATGACCTAACCCATCTACCCCTATCACACATAAAACGTTTGCCATTCACAGCCCAGTTGCTCTTCCCCAATGCCTGGCTTGCTCATTAACTGTCACAGCTCAGAAGTTCTCTGAGAAAAAGTAAGGCGCTGTTAATACTGCCAGCAATAGAATGTATATTCATTCTTTGAATTTAGACTGGATTAATCCTGCAGAAGCGGAGTAGGGAGTAGCTCTGTTCTTTTAGCAGGTTTTGGTCATGAGATGGCAAAGAAAAGAAGCAGAAACCCAAACCCCTCTTTGTATGCAGCCATTTAAGACAGATATGCAGACTTCTGTTCGGAGCGCTTACATCTGATGATCGACTTGGATCTTGGCTCTTATATTTTGAGAATTGTCAGTTAAACAGTAAAGGGAATGTTTCCAGATCTGAAATTCACGAAAGCCATTTTACTTGAGTTCCACAGTATGCTTTTAGCAAATCTACTTTTTAGTGTACATTTACAATATATGCTAAAATGTAAGTGGGTTAAGTATTTAAATGTGCTTAAGCCTTAGTAGAGTTCAGGCCTTCTTTCTGCAGCGGTGAGTAGTACATGTTGTTAGTTTGTGTTTGTTGTCCTCTGGGAGAAGACTACTTAAGATCCTGGCAGCTGTGCTTGGAAGTTTGCTCAGCTCAGTTGTACAGTGCTAACAAGTTCACTGGTGCTCCAGAGTTCTTTCTCTGTCCTTTGGCTTGGATTGCTATCAGGTACTATTTAACTTCAGTGAGCATCAGAAAATTAGCTGTTCTGGTCGCGTTTAAATGTGCAAGGACAGAACTGGTATTTAGTGGTGTCGTTGAGTACGTGACAAGTTAGGGAGGTGATGCTTAGAAAAAGTATCAATGAATAATTTAAAGTCTCCATTTTTCTTATAAGAATCTCTACTTGGAGATCATAAGTTTAACAGGAACAAAAACTTTTGCATGACCTAATTTAAATCAAACCTTAGCTCAGGATTATGCCAGCCCCTTGGTTGCTTGTCTGGAGGATGATGTTAGGTCAGATGCAAGGTAGAGATTGCCTGCAGATGCTTCTGCTTTCCACGGTGGCATAAAGTGGCTTTTTCTCGAGCTATTGAAAACAATTAAATGGGGTACTCAGTTATAGTCCATCACTGTGAACTCTCATGCACGTTTCTGAGTCTTGAATTGATTTTGGAGGGTTTTCTTGGACTGTTCCAGGGACTGTGTAACCTCAGGTTCATGCACTGATCACACGGTAAAGATGAGCAGTTCCAGCTTGTTCCTTAGTGTGAACTGGAGGCCTTACTAAGGCAGATGAAGAAGGAACGTCAGAGATGAACCGGGGTAAAGGAGAACAAGGCAAGCATGTTTGTAAAAGTGAGGAGAAGGGAGGATGGGTCAAAAGGTGAAGTAGTGTGCACTTGGAGAGATGAGAGGAGAACTAAGTAAACAATCAAAAAATTGCCTATAGTGAAGGATCGTTCTTCTTTTGTGTTCTTGTGAAGACTGATTGCCTGCTTGTGTTCTACGACATGTATATGCTATCTGAAAAATGGAGGTCTAAAATGGTTGCGGAGGAAGAGAAGATAATAATTGCCAAGCAGATGATGGGTCCCCATGCAGAGGGATCTGATCTGCCCTTGTGTAAATGAAAACACCAGCAGCAGGATGACATACGAAGACTTTTATTTACGTACACCTGTTCTGAATCTAGTTTCCAGCAAGGGAGGAAAAAATCCCAGTATGTGCATCAACTGCAGTTTTGTTAGCAGTTGTCAGTCTCCTGGTCACTAAGAAGCTTCCAGCATACTGGAAGCAAGCCACTGCATGTGTCATTTGAAAGGAGAATTAATTCTTGGAGTTTTCAAATGCACCGTACTCAAATTTATGAATGAGAGATTTGAACAAAGATGTAAGTTTCTTTCGCAGTGCTATTATCTTGCTGCAATGCACATTTGAAAGCAAAGAGAAGGCACTATAACCAACTTCTGAGTGAAATAACTTGCTTTTTTTTTTTTTTTCCTGTTCCATGTTTTTGAAAAACTAGAGGGATGCAACAGCAGTGGTCATGCAGTTGGGGAACCTTTGTGGTATCTGAACAAAATCTGACTGTTACACTTAATACTTCAGACTTTTTTGAAACTGTATTGAAGAAAATGGGAGGTGTGTCTTGTAAAGACTGTTCAAGTACTTGGGAGAGTAACAGGTACATAGCAAAACACTTTTGTGAAAAGACTGAATTAATTCATGTTCCTTCCATGACACAAGAAAATCATAAACCAGGATGAAATCAGTATAGAAAAGTTTACATATTTGATTTTCAGTAGCGTGTTAATGGACAGTTGTATCTAACCGAATATAACCTGTTTCTGTACAAAGAAGGCTTCTGTCCCTTTTTTCCTCCATTGAGGCCAAAAGCATGTGTCTGGCTTTCAGTCAGTAATTTAAGTATCTGAAATCAACATGCAATAAACTGGATGCCTGTATCTCTTTTCCAGGGGTGTCTTGGTGAGACTGGAAGGATGTAGCCATCCAGTGGTCATGAAAGGTTTGTGTGCAGAATGTGGCCAGGACTTGACTCAGTAAGTATTACAGCTCTTTTTCTTTTGAGCTTATCCTTGCTTGTGATTAGGGATTCGGACTCTTCCTTCTGTCATTTACTTAGCTTCTGTTTTCTGATCCTTAGTAGTTGTGAATCATTCCTCTAAGTATGCCTGTGAAGTTGTAGTAGTAACTAGTAGGGAGAGAGGACAGTATTCATACATTCATACTGCCTGGCATAAACAGGTCAACTTAATTTTCAAATTTGAGCATAAAGCACTCTTTTTAAAAAGAAAAGAAGTCTGTTTTGACAGACAATATCTCGTGAAATTCTTGCTTTAAGTTGAGTGACCTGAATATGTTAATCCACGGTCACATTATTAGTAGTGTAATTACATTAAAAAGTGCATTTCTTAAGTGAGAAGTTGGTATTTATAGGCAGGAGTTGGTGTTTCTTGTGGATAAAACCAGTATTCAAAGAAATTGGCAAGGTCTGTGCCATTGTTACAAGCTGCTATAATTTACTTTTACTGTTTACACAAGGCACTTGTTTTGTTATCCTGAAG